>NW_025091268.1:0-270512 GCF_001078395.1 Aspergillus udagawae | reverse complement strand
AAAAAAAAACCCGTTGTCAATATACAGAGATCCTTTTATAAAGTATTATGCACAAGGCAACCCGGCATTACAATCAGTTGGCAGTTGATCTGGGGCGAGCTTTCGGTTTGCTTGCGCGTCTTGGGCAGGATTCAGGGTTTGAAAGTATACCAGTATACCCTATAGAATCCCTAAATCTATTATGGATCAGGGAGGACACTTTTATAAAGCTTGAATCATAGTAGAGCTCACACTCTTTTATACTATATGATTACCCTCAAAAACATCCTGGTCTGTTATCGATGTAAGAACTGGTATAAGGTAAGACATATGGAAGAAACAGATTACTTTAAGTGTAACAAAGTCGAAAAATGAAAAGAGCTCTACAGAATATAGAACTTGGAGCAACATTGCATTCTATAAGCCTATAAGGATCATCAGCCGTGCTTGCTCGGCCTCTAATCATCTGCAGAGAGCTGAGTATAAAGGCATATATAGCCCAAATTTTAAGATATATATAAAGCAGAAATTAGAGGGGATATAACCCAGGGGTTAGTATAAGGTCTTAATATCTCTAAGGCTTTTAAACCTTATCGTACTCTATGTGGGTTGTGGGTAGGATTGAACACAGTGTAGAGTGAGACGCTATTCACTGGCTTAATATACAGGTTTGCAATGAAAATATGATCTCTTATGCAAAGTATATCCTATGGCTTTGGCTTCATTCATTCTACTTGCGCTCACTAGTATTAGTGGCATCACTGAAGTAGCTCTATCCGTTACTTAGGCTTGTATGACATATATGCACATATATCTTCACTATCAGGATTCCTCAAATGGATAGAATTTGGGGATAATAAGGATAAGTAGAGCTCAATCATTTAACTAGATCATTTAAAGGATCTCTAAAGAAGATAGAATTCTCTATTCTATGTAGCTATTGTAATGAATTATCATTTAGCAGGCTACCTTATCCAACCATTAAAAACTTCCATAAATAGCATGATAGTGCAGCTTAGATTTATTTCTAGCGCCTGTGCACAGGACACAAGATTGGACAGTATAGTAAGGAGGCAAGATAGATAACCAAGCACTCAAATCAATCTTTTACATTATGTGTTGAGGCCTGCTCTTCCTTGTTCTCTCCAGCTAACTCCTTTAACCTATATTTCAGACCAGCCTTGTCCATGAAAAATGGTCTGCGGCCGCCATCGATTCGTCCCTGCTCAGCAGCGGCTCTGCTCCAGGGACACTCGCGCCCTATCGACAATTTGTCAGCATCAGAAGTCAAAGACCAAAGAAGTAAGGGTGTTTACAGTGTTGGTAATAGATCGCGCCGCATCTCTCCAAAGCTTCATGCCAGTGCAGGAAATCGCGTCCGAGTAGGAACTTGAGGGCCTCCCAGCTTTCCTCCGAAGCCTCCAAGACCCAAACGCCTTGATCCTCATCCCAGGCGAAGATCACGCGCTCGTTTATAGGAGATGTCATACGATTATTTGATAGTATTAACTCAGTGTTGCACATGAATAGCATTTTGACATGGTCTTTGCCTGGTGGATTGCCTGTGGCGATGGCAGCTTCAAAATCTGTGGAAAATAGTCGCCTCCACTCGAGATACCCTTGAGGTTCTACCGCAGGGTCCATGGCTGTTCTATTCGAAGAGATATCAAATTCTGTGGGCGGGCGAGATATTCTTGGCAATGCTTGAGGGTAGGAATGAGATAGTAGGAAAGGTTATGATGCGGAGGGGAAAGAGTATTAATAGGAGGTGGTAAGCCTGAAACATGTGACGCTGGGTCATCAGGATCCAATCATGATGGCCGATATCCCAACACACGAAGTAAATGCCAACTGACAAATTAAAGATGTATGATAGGCAGGCTAAGTAGCATGATTTATTTGAGGGATTTATTGTCAAATGGCTTAACCAGGAGGAGTGCCAGAATAGAGTCAGGCTAGTTTATAATCATGGATCGAGCTACAGAATAGTCTACAGTGAAGGCTAAGATGATAAGTTATAAACATGACCTGCTTAGGACTAATTGAAGTAAACCAGACATAGGAATAGATCACATGAAAACAAACACATGGTTGAAAAAAGCAGACATAACATTCTGTGGAACATTTCTAATCCTGAATCTGAAGCACTTAAAGTTCCTAGAGACCCCCATCTCTTCGTCTTCATTATTTGGGCACATCATTTGCTCATTCAGAGATACTAATCCACCAGACAGACTTTCATTGGATCCATGGGAAACTGTCATCTTCTAGCTGGTCGGTAGATCTCTCGGCGATGTAAGGAAAGCTGTCATCTTCGGGGATGTCTGTGGATCTCTCGGCGATGTAAGGAAAGCTGTCATCTTCGGGGACGTCTGTAGACCTCTCAGCAATAGCCGGGAAGCTGTCATCCACGGAAGTCTCGTCGGATTGGGAATTTGCTGGGGGAGACCGGCTTTTAATCGAGATCTCAGGTGGGATATAATCGTCCACGGTTGGTTCATCACCAACAGAACGCTTGGCCTTAGCTACCCAAATATCCTTCTCGGTGAATGTATGTCCAGCATCCATCATGTGCTCTCGGATTTCAGGATGCTCCGCCCCTTTGGTTCCGAAATGTCAATTGAAACGACCTGGCTTGGAGTTCAGTAGGAGTGAGCTTACAATGGTCAAAGTAGACAGCACCGGCCTGTTTCAATCTCGTGTTCCAGCCAGGAGAGGCATCGGTTGATGCCTTGATGAGGAGCTCATGGTTATCCTTTGATCCTTCCAGAACCCAGACGCCCGTTCCGGGAGTGAGACCAAAATGAGTCGCGTACACAGCCCCTTTACAAGGTTCCTCGTAAAACACCTTCGTCAGTGACTTCTGGATCTCGATTTCAGACCGACGCTCCAGCTTCTCGTTCACACGTTTCCGCCTACTACCACTCAGAGCACCAAAAATCATTGACCCTGCAGAGTTTGGAAGGTGCATGCTCCTGGTGAGGTCTGCAACCGAAGCAGCAAGATCCGAGCCGTAGTCCTTTTGCGGGGAGCAATGGGAGACATCAACGTAAGCTCCATTGTATCCGTGTGATTTTATCGCATGGATGATATCTATCCTGAAAGGGACGAAGAAAAAAACCGAGTGAGTTCTATATCCCCTGTGAAAATTCGTGACGATGGTCTATTCACATACCATGTAGCTCCATCGTGGCGTTGACCAAAAGGAGGTTGGTCAACACTAGACGACATGCAGTGTCTTGGGTTTGCCACATGCGCCCCAGTTGTGAAAGTGTCACGCACACTCCCATGGCAGTTCCAATCTGATGTCCCAACGCTTGCACTACCGGGGTGACTATTTGGGTTCCACCATTGCAACAGTTGGCATTCGCTAAAGCGAGTCCACTCAACAGATCGGGTATTTCCACTAAAAATGGAAAAGGGGTGTGCTTCAGGCGCAAAGACACAGCAATGATTCTCGGGAATGTTGGTACACATTCCAATTGAACCCCCAGGTGACTGACACCTATCGGTCCAGTAACCCTTAACAGTCACAGCCTGGGCTGCGCCCACGATGGCCAGCGGAATGAGATATTGAGCAAGAGGACCCATCATGAGAAGCTGATTTCTCTGAGAGCAATGAAAGTTTGCAAGAGACGGACAGTTGATGATAGTCACAGATTGATGGTTGATGGGCTTGACTTTTTGGGGTGGCGGTCGTATTTATGTCTTTCTTTCTGCTATGCACTTGCCTTTATCACCTGAAATAGATTTGTTAGACGCCAACTTGATCAAAAGAAAAAAAATCAGGACAGAATATGCCTTGCTCAGCCTTCTCGATGATATTATCTCCAACTGACATTCAACTGACATCCAACAGCCAACTGTAGAGACGAGCCCTCAATGGTACGAAAGGGCATGGGGCAATTCAGAAGTTGTGTCTCGGATGAGATTCCCGTCCAGGCAACTATGTCTCTTGTTGTTGCATGTTAATTGACGGCATGGCACGGGGTATTGTATCGTAGTGTTGAGGTTCAGGTAGTAGGAGTAGATAGGCAATGATTTGAAACAGTAGCCTCGCTCCATCAACAGGGTTTAGTTCACATTACGCATTAGAGGTTGGCCTGATCTATTCCTTGTACAAGGCAGAAAGCTATGTCTTCCGTAGCTATGGCACGGTTAATTGGTGCAAAGAACACCTCGGCAACAACAGGGGGTCCTTGGAAGCTTCTTACTCTGGCATTATTCCAACCAACAATCAAGAAAGGATCAATAACTTTAATACTAAACGTCCTGAACTATATCAGTTGGGGCCCAAACCTGAGGCTGTACACCAACCCAACGGATACAACCAGGCTCAATGACACCGATTTGCCGCCTAATTCGAGACGAAGATCTGTTATTGTTGTTATTAACATCCTGACCATCGTTAAGACCATTTTGTGGCGTTTCATGTCACATGTTTATGATCTTTTTCAACAGTTGGTTGGAGACGATGCAATTCAAGCTTGCCTTGCTGTACATCCTTCTGTATGTGTACTCTTCTTAGTGATACTGTTGCATGTTACTCACCAAAGACTGCTAGAAAAATATAAAGCCCCTTCATCATCTCAGTCGACGTTCATAATTCCCACCAACAATCTCATCCAAAGTCTCCGAGATCACTGAGAATCAATCTTTGTTTCTGAATTTCTTGAAGTGTCCAAAATCTCATAATCTGAATCAACATGCAGCTCACCTCTGTTCTCGTTCTTCTCGCCTCCTTTGGCCTATGCTTCCAGGGTAGTGATGCACTGGCTCGCTCCAAGCTTGACCAATACACAAGTGATGACTGGTAGGAATCAACATCCAATTTCTATATTAGAATCCAACCCCCTGACCTGCTTGACAAGCGATGGAAACTGGGGCGACGGGAAGGCATACCGCTCCTCTAGCAATGTTGACATCAAGGCCGGCACATGCGTCGATATCAACGCGTCTACCAACAGCATCTGGCTGGGCAGAGGAACCGGCTTGGTCTGGCGGCGCAAGATGACAGCCTACTCCGAGGTACGGAGAATACCTTTCCCTGACAAGGTCTTGTCGCGAGTAAAAGACTTAAGTTTCTTGCGTTAGACCGGTTGCCCTGCGAATAAGCGCATTGATTTCATCAATGAGAAGGATGGTTATTACAAGAATAGAAATGGCAAGGTGGTGCCCAAGGGGAATTGCTTCCCGATTGACTTTCTGTATGTTGGTGCTCAAGGAGTGGACCAAACATACCAGGGACGTCTCATGTCGGTCAAATTCGACTCGTATTAGCGGAAATCACTGGAGACCCTTTGTTGGGTAATTCGTCTTGAAAGATATTGATACCTCATTGCTCATTTATTTGTTTCCCGTTGATGTTTGAAGCTGTGCCTGGGGTACATATCCTTCCTGTCAAGATCGTTCCTATCTACAGTCCTCAGTGTTGCTATTGAATTCATTCACCCCCACAGATTACTACTTTTATAGTATCGTCAGCTTTTGGAAAAGAAAATGGCCAGCGGGTTCGAGGCACGACCGGCCCAGGCCAAGCTAGAGCAAACAACAATCCAACTAGCTAGCTGGGTTACTGAATCTAGTAAAGGATTTATAGAACTCTAGAATTCTAGTTTTACTAGTTAGATTATAAGAGACAGATTATATTGAAATTTAACCCACTGATTTAAATCCAATTAGCTGATCCGATCTTTCCTGTCTATAAATTCTAGTATGAGATTGTAGAGTTGATGAACTAGACCTTCATACCTTCATATTCCACGTATGTGCATCTACCATACCAACTTTAGTATCTCAGATCGGTTAACAACCCGGGTCCGAAGTCAACACTGTCACCATTTCGACCAAAAATAACTCTCAGCCTACGAACAGACAACCAACAGATGTGACACAGCCGCCTTGACATGTATCGCCAAGAAGACCGTCAAACAAAACGAGCCTCTAAAGAGCGGCCTTCTGCCACAAATTAATTAGCGTGAAACCCAGCCCGCCTCTCAGGAACCGCCAATAGGCCGCCCGCTGCTCCGCAGACGTGATCGTCCATCCGATGATCCAACATGCCCCGATTGCGAATCCGACAAGAAGGCGCTTGAGGGGGCTATCGCCGCATACGGTGAGAGAGAGAATGATACCGGCCAGGGTATAGCGCAATGTATTCAGGTTTATAAAAATAGGGTGGGCGATGGAAGGCTCGGCGATACACCATGCGAAGAACAGTGTGCTTGTATTCAGCGCGTAAGCGAACATTTTGTCGACTTCATCTGTGAGAAGATTCGAGAAGGGAAACAGATAGGATACACGGCAGGATTTGAGTTGACGGAGTGCAGTGAGCGCAAGGGTGATTGCTAGAGCCCGTCGAAGATACAGTGGTGTCGACGATTCTTGCTCCATGGTGAAGTGAAGTCCAAATGCTTTGAGAGTTGACAGCTTGGTATAAATAAACTCAGCCGAAGTTTCCTAAGACTTGGGGAGAGTAGAATAAGTAATGGAGACCAAGCACTAAGAAGGGGTGGCGGGGGCTTAATATATAGCTTAGCAAGGCCAGATGTTAATTTCTTACAAGTCGACAATGATGATCATGACACAAGTACAGCCACAATAAAAAATTAACAAAGAAACTTATAACCAGTCAAATGAAACTGCAATATGAAACCAACAAGATCCCCAGATCACCTGAACTGCCTTCACTTCAAATTTGCGGCGCTGGCCTGGCATTGAACATGAGACATTTTACATTGTAAACATAGTTGCAAGCATATGCTCCCGCGACCCCAAAGCTGACGAGCACCAGTCCTTGGCGCTGCTCGTCGGTCCAGTCATTACTTGTCCATGCTGTCCCTATCTCGAACATTCCCTTTTGAAGCACCGCCCCCGCGGCCCAGCAGCAGGTTTGGCCCTGGTCAATCCGACGATCCAGAGCCCCTGGGCCGCTATGCTCTCTCATATCATACACGATAGTCTCATTGAAGTCTGGATGATTGAGTGAGTGTAAATCCTCCGTGCTTCGGATAAGATGGTACGGAGCTTCCCCGACCAGCAGCGCTCGTTTGTCGAGTAGATCGGGATTTTCTCGAATCTCATCTAGCTGAGATCGATAATAGGCTTCTTCGTTTATCGAGTCGCGCTTGGTCAGGCCCACGCGGTGGAAGTAGTCATTCAGACAGACGTCAGATTTGCTGCTGCAGGAAGAAGTACAGCAGTGGTCCTGAAAGACAAACTCGGTGCACTGATCGCGACAAACCCGGTATTCGGTGCTGCTGGGGTTGAAGGCTTCTTTGCATTTATTGAAGCAGCCGAGACGGATATTGTCCTCGTTTTGATTGAGGCATTTGGTGCAACCAGTTGCACTGACCATAGAGGCAAAAATGGCCACGTAGATGAATGAGAACAGCTGGAGACGCATCTTGGATAGCAGTTACAAAGAGAAGATGTGAATCGGAGAATGAGATGATGGATGATGCTCAGGACCAGAGGCGAGGAGAGAGGCTTAAATTGAAATCATATGCTAGGTTGATGTCGGAACATATTCCAGCTTCGTGAAAACACGGCCTCAATGCTTTGAAACATCACAGCCGCATCTCCCCGTCATCGCAGATTGCAACATGTTGGTTACCTTCTGGCGATCATTTTCCACAGCCAGATTTACCAGGTTGTAGATGTTGGATACACCTCAGATACGGACAGGCAACAACGCCTCTGTTGGTTGATGGGGCCAGAATTGCTCGGCATCAGGGATCTTCTGAAGTTGGTTCTTTCCCCCACCAAGACGGACGAAAATCATTCTCGAGAGTGGATGCAGACGTCAAGACAAGGCAGACTCGACCAACATCGCTTCATCATCGCCCGGTCACCTGATCTGGTGGTCTCAATCCTTGCTCCTTGCCATCAACCATCATTCCCCCTCTCTTCTCTCCATACCTCACTTCTTTAAGTTCCACCTCCTTTTCATCAAATCCCAGCAAAAAAGCCTTTGACTCTTTTCAGTTTTCTAAAAACTGTCAAACTGAAGCTATGGGTCAGACTGCAACCAGAGAATCTGCTGTCGAGTTTCTCCCGCCGGTTCAAACTCGCGGTAGGGTGATCTCCATCTAACTATATGGCAGTGAATACTGACGGATCCAGAGGAACTCCAGGAGAGATTTAAATGGTGCCTATCAAGGCACTTTTTTAATGATGCGAGGAGTGAGTGGTTGCAGACCATTTTCGATATCTTCTGCAGCAAGTCAGAATCGGGGAAATGTACGTACAGTTCATCGTTGGTCCCCTTCGTGAGAGTAATATTCTATAGTCTGGACGGTTTCAGATCTGCAGGAATTCATGATCAGCACCTTTCCTCCAGCGTTGGCAGCGTGTGTCGGTGAAGCTGCCCCGATTCTACATCGCTGTCTCCTGCGACTTGGATCGTTTCCATACCACAACGATCCACACCGTATAATGTCGCAGGATGTCCTGCGCACAGGAATTATTATTCTGCTGAGATTAGATGGAGGCAACCTTCTTCAACAAGATGTCGACAAAGCGTCACTCATCTACCCTGATCGTCTCAATGCCGCACAACGCACCTTATTGTTTCAGAGCATGGCAGACGTGCAAGCAACTGCTACCAATACATCTCGCAATATGGAAGATAACTTTCATCTTCAGAAAGCGCTAGATCTGATCACGTATGGTAATTTCAGGCGCAATCCACGGTTTCCGACCGCTGTGACCAAAGGGCCTGAATATCCTGCCGCTGAACATTTTCCATCGTCCAACTCAACATTGACGGATGGATATATTCCATTGAAGGACTTTAGACCTTTGCTACGGTTGATGTTTCTGACGCAGTTGCATGTAGCCGGTATTGAACCGGAAGAATTCATCTCCTCTCTATCACAGGTTGAAACTATGACAGACTGCCTGTTGACCGGATTTCAAGACCGAAGTGCAGCGGATTCTACAGGTGTATCATTCGCTACTTTTGATCAAGTACTTGACAAGTCACTGGTGCGTATCAGACTGCTCTGTTTGGCAAAAGGATTGCATGCTAACACAGATTAGCAAAACCTTTTCTTGGGACTCCCCCGAGTTTTGGGGCCTTTACACTCGGTCAAACCCTTGCCGTCTGAGAAGCCCCCATCATCAGTTAGAGACGCACAGGTGCTGCTGAGGGAACTGTTCACTTCTTCAATCAAAACACAGCCTCCTCCTGAGGGGCTGATCACGAATCTCCCCCTCTTAAGTCAGATATCAATGACCTTGCCCCAAGACTTTCCCATCGAAGCACAGAAGAGTCTCTATTCCTCTCCGGACATAGATATTGCGCAAGTAGGTACTTGGATGTCCATGACCAGCTCGGCGAAAATTATCCTTGTGTCAGGCAAGAGTGCATCGGAATCTGCCATATTTGGCGCATACTTTCCCAAAGGCTCTTTACTCAGTGGTGTTGCCAAGTCAAACATCATTTTCCAGCTTGCGCCAGTTCCGAGAGTCTTCTATAACTCTGAGGAGATGTCGCAGATCAACCGGGACTTCTCCGCAACAGACAGTCGGTTGGAATTCTCGGTGAAGGATAATGTCCTGGGCGTCATTACTCTGGCATTGCAGTCGGACTCGACAGGCCTCTTTACGGTACATGAAAAAGGCGACATCAGTCTGACATTCGACGTTGACGCTGTGGAAGTTTTCAGTTATGAAGGAGAATTTGTTCGTGTTGATACATTTGAATAGGGTTTCCTCTTCTGTCATGGTCTTTTGCTTTAAATCTTCGCTGGCATCTCTTACAGATAGGAAATGAGTACCTGTGACAGTAGCACATCACAGAGCTATAACAGTAAAGCAGTGTAAAACACCTGATTCAAATCATGATCTCACATCCACAATTGCATACTATCTTCCCGACGCTGATCCAATTGAGCGAGGACTCTTGCACTCCATTATGAAAGAGCATTTACTGACTGCCCAGAAAAACGTCTTACCGCAACACAACTTCTGCAGGACCCTTCATTCAGAGCTATCATGGACAAATATGGTTGTTGGTATTCTATTCTTGACTTCTTCATATAGATCAAGGTTGGGGCCACTGTCTTGTCCAATTGATCATGATCATCACTATCTTCCGTAGTCGTCATTGGCAAATGTGGCTTAGAGTCTCTTCGCCTAACGTAACCAACATGAACTAGAAACCAACATCTTGGCATATATTTGACAGGTTATCAGATCTGTACATAATGAAACGGCCCCAAGGATCAACACAGCACCAACCCCGCCACAATACACCAGTCCCAGTTCCATCTTGTCGCCTCAACCACATCATCTACATTCAACATGGCAACGCCGCTATCGACCAGAAATTGCCATAGCCTCATTCGCAGGCTGACTGGCCAGGATGGAATACTCCAGAACCGCGAGAGCAAACCTCTTTCCGAGGCAGCGCTGATCATCTTCTGCATGACCTGTTTCTGGTTATCTGTTGGTCCCCAGGGCCATACAACGCCGACGGCCTTTTTAAGCGAAACGCTGGCGTAATAGCTGTTTTCTGACGTGTAGGTGGAGTTCTGAGCAAGGTCGTCCAGCGGCGCGTCGAAAAAAACATAGCGATCTTCCTCTGCCACCACCAAGTCAAATACCGTATTTCCGGTTCCCACGACTGTGAGAGGACCACGGACAAGGATTTCGCTCGTCCCATTCCAGTGGGATAGCCATCCTCCAGAGCGTAGAGGAGCTAATTGATCGAGGAGGACCGGCCAAGTTGCATTTCCGTCCGTTTTGACGTCGATCAGGAGAGTGAGAGTTGCTGTGGGGTCGACGTCGAATATGCCCACGGAGCTATTGGTGGATAAATTGGCGTTCAAGTTGGAGAGGACTGTTGTCAAGGGGTCGATATAGAGACTCTTCAGTGTACGATCAGGGGATAGAGAGCCCTTCCGATGACCGACGAGCAGATCATCGCCCTCCAGCCAAATGTCTGCTTCGACGCCTGTACAGCCTGCTGCGATCGCCTCGTATAGAGGCACTGAGCGCCAATAGTCGTTGTGAGAGTGGCATTGGACCGGTGTTATGCCTTGGCTGAAGTCGTCTGGCCAGGGAGATAGTGCGGCGACTGAGTCTGCCGGGCCTTTCCATGTCTTGAGGATTCTCTGTAGTCCGTTCGATGGGACAGTAGGTGTGAGTCGATCGATCAATGTGAGGACAAGTGAGAACCACACCCTGAAAGTGTCAGTAGGAGGGACCCTGCTTATAAGGGTAATACTTACAGTACAGCAATACCACCCAGAGCGAAGACAAGTGCGACGACAACAAAAACACGATTTCTGCGGGCTTTCTTCTTGCCCACAATTCTAGGGTCGAGCGTTGATTTGAAGCTCACAACCCAGCGGCGAGGAGCTTTTTGGTTGGGCTCGTAGCAAGTATGTAGAGATTTACTGGAAAGGTCAGAAAGCCGTCGTTCAGTTAGGGTTGTGTCACTGAGCGAATCTGAGCGGCGCGAGGAGAGCCGGGAGAATAAATTTAGGGCAGCCATAATTTATTTCTGAAGAAAAAGAAATAAATATAGTGAACGACTCTTTGACACTCGCTCTGTTTTGACAACGGAAATAGATGGATATATGAAGGCCATTGCCGAAGCTTTATGTAGGTGCCTGAATCACCCCATGATTCCCAAGGCTGACACAAAACGGTACAATAATTCCCAATAGCCATCCTCTATCCTAATAAGAATCAACCAACATGTTGGCTTTTGGGAAGTTGAAGGATTGCATGGTTACGACTCAGCCCTCCATAGCCCTGCCAAGGGGCCAAAATATCAGGGTCCATCGCGAAGCCGTCGGCAGCCGCGGACGCCGTAGTTGATGAAACGAACAACTTTGAAACACGGCATTAACAAGGCAGACACGATGATTTAAGTGAGATTAGCCATACAGAGATCTCTCTCCTGGGACTGGCAAATTTGTGAAGAAGTTGCTTGAGTTTGCTCTGGACTCAGATCCCAGGAAGCAAGGTAGTATAGTTGGAAGAAAGTAGGGGCCGAATTGTTAGCCTGGCAATATCATTGCAAATACGCAATGAGCGAGGACCTCAGGGAATTGTCTCCTGTATTCAAGATGGGCTAGCGCTACCAATTTGACATAATGTCGGCGAGGGACTCGCCGCAGTAAGAAAGCATATTTTGAGGGGGCTCCGATGAAGACGTTCACCGACTTTGGCTCATTTCACCTTCTACTCATCAGGAGAATTACGTCCTATCTCCTCAGTCAACCATGCTCGGCGAGGTCAGTTCAGGGATGGTTTATTGAGTCTAGTATGTGAGACTGATAGAGCTGTGGCTACTCATTGTTCACCATAGTTGTAGATATGATTTCCCAGGATCAGAAACGAAACTAAGTCGATCAATCTATGAGTGCGACTTGGCGCCGCTTCTTATCATGACTTGTAACTATGATATCCTAACTAAGGCTATGTCCTTCATTTAGGATAAGGGCAGAAGCACTTAAGAGATATTGTGTGTTCGTCGAGGCACCCTCAGCACTGGTTTCTTTGTGCTAAGGCGTGTCCAATGCTTAAAAGAGCATTCCAATATTGCAAGATAGTAGGAGGAGGGGCAGGAGTGGCATTCATACCTGTACAGCGGCGCCTTGGAGCCGTCTCTATAAGCTAACGTACTTACAAACCGAGCCTAGATACATTGAAATATTTTGTAGAAGCAACCAAAACAAAAGCCAGAGTGTGCGAGCAAGGAGAGGGATATATAAATGACAGACGGGGGCACATCATCTCACAGATGCGTATCAGGTGCTTGGAGCCCTAAGACCTGTCAAGAGGTCATATCGACACCATGGCGCAAGGTTTGCCCAGTATGCTGAACGATCTTCTATCTCAGTGCTCATCCTGATATTCATGGCTTAGAGTCTGATTCAGTGAACTCCACGGTGGTTTTCCAACATGTCTAGTAGAGGACACACTCGACAGGTGTGTAGATGTAGATATACGTTAGCATAAGGCATGGTCAACACGCGAAAAGGCTTCAGTCCTGCAGGAAAAGAAGCTCAATTTACTGGAGAGTGTCTGTCTAATAAGAGCAGGTTGATCGGCTAAGAGGCCAGGAGAAAAAGATAAAAGAATTTGCGCTACTGGGATTCGAACGCGCGAGTACTTCAGTAGACGAACTCTCTTCGGAATTCGATCCAATCAGATTGTAAAATGCTTCTCTGTGGTCTGCTGGTGCATGTCTCAGAACCAATCTCTGAATTGGACTTTATTTATAACGTCCATCTTCCCGCTGACATTAGTTAGGCCCCCGATATTAACTATAGCTAAGCTGGTCAAGACAGACAATGAGAACATTCGGCGATCAGGACATGATGGACCACGTGATCCCTGGTGACGAAAGTGAGTGACCTCATGTTGTCGGATCTTCAGCACAGATTTCCCAATTGGGACATCTGTTGTGCAAGGTAGCTTTGCAGGAGGCCTCAAATTGTGAGACATGCTGAGACTCATCGAATGACTTCCTGTTTATTTTTACATATTCGATGCTTGGATGTATATGCAAATTCAACAACCTGATATCCTGCGGACTATAAGAACCATTAACAATCCGTCTGCTTCAAACTGATCTAGCAGGAAACAGCAAACTCATTGTCGCTTTTAGCTTCAGCACACCAGATTCCGTAGAATCCATATCTTTCATCATGAAGGTCCCTTACTTCATTTTATTTCTTGCGGCGACTGCGTCCGCCCAAAACGTCGGCATCGGTTTGCCCTCCGCAGGAGAGAACTTGACGCCCGGAAGTTCGACTGTGGTACAGATTCAAAGACCGGTATGTTTTTGACAGCCTACGACATAAGGATAGCAGCTGAGTACATGTTTTCAAGAACTCCCTCACAGGGTCTCAGGAAATAGCTGTTGCGATTGGTCTATCTTCCTGCGCGGACTCCAAGTGTTATGCTCCGGAAGATGTCATGGGCACTATTCTATATAACGGTCCCTTCAAGCCAGAGTATCATGAATCCAGCCAGCCGCCTTATCAAAACTTCAGCGTGAATATTCCCGAGTCTATCGGAAAAGGGAAGGCGCAACTCAACATCGCCCATGTTTCCTTGGTTGGCGTAAGAGGCCTTGTCTTATCATCGATGGAGAGAGTGGTGCTGACTGCGTCGTGTAGGCTGGCCCTTTTCCATTTATGGAGACATTGAACCGAACGGTCCTTATTGCTTAGCGCTATGCAGTTCAAACAAAGACTCTCATTCATTAAACTTGTTCTATGACCTTGTTGAAAGACAGTATGAGATGTGGTGAATTGCATTTGAATTACATTCTTGATTATCATCAGTATTAATATGGAGATGTCGTTAAAGCTCTAATATTACAATCTTAATACCGCTCACTCTATTGACCCATTTCTGACATCCGCCCCATGTCAGCGCTATTTTTCATCTCAACAGAAGCAAGAGCCCGATCCTGTTCCGCTCCTTTATCCAACTGCAGTCCGAGACGAGTATAGTGACCAGGCTCCGTAGATCCATTTGGAATATGGAATCGCTTGTCGATCCGACTGAAGGTCAGAAGAAAAAGAATAAGGATCTCGAGGACAAAGTTGAACACGTAAAAGCAGGCCTTCGAATCGAACCAGGGTGGGTTGGTGACTGGTCGAGGTGCACTCCAGTTTGCGCCAGACTTAAAACCCGCGATGAGAATGCACAGCGCAGATGATAGGACCACGATGATGACCTTGCTGGTCATACTTCCTTTCCCGAATGATTCCTCCTGTTCGGATCGTGGAAACAAGAACGCAACGAGGATATGCAGGATAGGAAGACAGGTAATGACGAGAAGGAGGGTTATGGCTGCCAGTTGGACATCGCGACATTGCGATTGCGTATGCTTGTTGAGGGTATAGACGCTGACCACAGTAGCCGTGATGACCATGATCAAGGCTCCAGCGATGAGCGCGTATAAGATCTTGTATGCGATCCGCAAAACAGGATTCCAACCGATTCGAGGCTGCTTCGCTCGGAGGATACGCTGTGCAAGAATCAAGTTGATGATGTATACGAGAAGCACACCGGCATTGACAAAGATATTCGCGGCAATAGCGAGTCGGACGTTATGCTGTCGATTGGCCCAGGCGATGCGCAAGACTAGGGTGGTAATCCGCGCCATACAAAACCCAAATAACATCCCCGAAATCAGGAACTTGTGGCTTCTGCGACCATTTATCTGGAGGATGGTCATGTTTGTAGCTGCAAATCCGAGGTAGAGGGCCAGAAAGACGGCACATATGGGAACGTCGGGGATGACACTGGGTAAACCCCCAAGTCCAGCGTTGGGAGACGCATACGGTCCTCCTCGTTTGTCAAGCAGCATGGTTGACGCTGTCTCGTCGATATGGAGCCTTGCCTTTGATGAGATTGACGTTGAAATTTTTATGTCCAAGCAGTGTCCCCGTCACTCAGTGAATATATATTTGGCCCCAAATGCTGATCAAGGACTAGCATCGGTTTCTCGGCGAGTTGGGTCCTGACAACGCGAACGATTGTCATTATCCATCGTTTAGCTCCCATCTAGCTCGTAATAAAACCCTTATTGCAACAACCTGGTTGGGCTCCTGCGTGGTGAAGCCTTGGGATGACAGAAAGAGAAGCCAATCAGGTGACAGGGGTGGCGCTGTCGGCTCGCACTTTCGTCCGCGGCCCAAAATTTCGTCCGCGACCGAACAACACACTTGCCTCTTCAGCTCCCCGTCTCCCTACCTTCAACTACATCATCTCGGAGATAACGCACGGAGGAAACTTTTGTATCGTCCGATGATTTATCACAAACAGTAACAGCAGTCAGTTGCTTCGACAATGTCGAGTCCTCAAAGCGATCTTACCGCGGTGCGGAAAGGAACAAAAAGCTGCACAGAGTGTAAGCAGGTATATGACAACTTCATCCAGATTTCATCTGTTTTAATCAACAAGGCAGGCAGACGCCGTAAGGTTCGATGCGTCCGAATCTCCGACGATGCTAAGTCGTGTCGGCAATGTGAAGAGCGAGGTTCCGCCTGCGTTGCCCAGTCATCGACCAGACTGAGGTCCTCTCGAGCACGGTTCTCGTCTCGAAAAAGGATTACACAGCTGGAGTTTCAGGTCACTCAGCTCACAAAAATTGTCAACAGTCTCGAAGTCAAGCTTGGGAGCGAACCGTCCCAGGTAATTAACTCTGACACTGTTCAAGCTCCTGATGCCCAAGAGTCCGATGTCGAAAGTAGCGGGTCGGATTTTCCCATGACGGATCGTCCATCCCATCTGCGCTCACTCTTCCAAAATGACTGGCTCAGTTTTGACACTTCGCAAAACGAAAACAAAGCGCAAGGAAAAGTCTCCACACACTTCTCGCGTCTCGTGAGGCCTCGACTGCAGAGTTTAATCCCGCCAAAGGATGAGGTGATTGAGATTGCAGGGTCCTCATATGATTGGCTGACCATGTTACATACCCTCCTACCGCAACCCTGCACGGTTGTCTCACAGCAAGATCTCGTCGTCAGGTACGATGAGATGTGTTCTCCTGATGTGAACATCGTTACTCTGGCATCGTGGCTCCTAGCGCTGGCGATCACGGCCCAACAACTTCCTCAAGAGACCGAAAATCGTGAAGATCAGCTCAGGAAATGCCAGAAGCGATCTGGTCTTTGTCGAAAAATTACAAACACCATGGAGAGTACACTTTTGTGTCACGATCGATTGCTCGCAACGGGAGAAGGACTCGGGATGGCCGTACATTATGCCCGACTGTGAGATTCGCACCTATGATTTCGTCAAGCGACATGAACAGATGCTGATTCCGTAGTCATCTCGGTCTAGGAAACTTTCAGAAGTCGTGGTTGACAATACGGCGGCTCATCGCCATTGCAGAGCTGATGGGCTTGCCTCGAATACATCAGTCAGTTCGGCTCGACAAGATCACCAGGACCGATGACCAGCATTCCTACCGCATGGCTCAACTTTGGGAATTGCTCTGCAACATTGAAAGACTGTCCGGAATGATTTTGAATCTACCACCTGATACTCGGCGCTACCAACCCTCGCCCAGCCTACAGCTTATCGTCGACGGCGTTGTTCAGCCCCATGTGTATTGCACGAAGCTGCTGGATATCGCTGTTCGAATACATGAGATAGATGAATCAAGTGCCAGTCAGGGACCGGCGCTCGAACTCCACATGACTGCTCTGGAGATGGCTCGGGATCTGGGCAACCTTGCTGCTCAGACGCCCAGCACATGGTGGCTTGTCAACGAGGCATCGCCGGTCAACGCTACCCAAATAGTGCAATTCTTTCACTATACAATCTTGATGCGAGTATACCTTCCCATGGCCTTGCGTCAAGATTCGCGAGAGGAATATTTGTATAGTCGGCTACCCTGCATGGACGCTTGCGATGCCGTGGCAAGGCGCTATATTTTCATCAGACGAAAACTGCCTCCAGGCATGTTCGTCGGACGAGTAATAGACTTGCAAGCTTTCACTGCTACAGCAGTTCTCTTGCTCTTGTCCCGCAACACCTTTCCGACGGACCGGCGTAGTTTTCATGTCGACACCAGTCAAATTCAGGGCGTGATTGCCGCAGTAATCAAGATGATGGGACAGAGATCCAAGGACCCCACGGGCTTTGAGTTTGCGGAACAAGCCTTTAATACGCTGTGTGCCCTTAATCAGCTTCTACGACAGGAAGAAGACACTGCCTCTGGGCAGACACTGACCTTGCAAGTTCCTCTACTTGGGAGGCTGCATATCCGTCGGAACGTGAAGTCCACCCAAACGACTGCGTCCAACGCGAAAACATTGTCCCCAATGGCAGCTTCTTCTCAAGCTCAGAGGCAAGATAATGTATCCGCTGCTTTGCTACAGGATCCGGTTGGCTATCAGCTGCCTACTGCCGTAGAGGGCACAAGTGCCGTCCCAAATGGATGGCAATGGAACGACTTTTCCTGGTCTATTGAAGATACCCATGACAGCCTATTCAACGACGCTTTCATGGATGATAGTTTGGAACAGGCTGCTTTGTGGTACAATACACCCAATGATGCATTTGCCACATGGGATATGCTCTGAGAAGTCGACAGTCCACGACGGCGGGGCTCTATACGACTCCAAATAGACACAAGTGTTTTATTATTTAGACTTCAAATGAGTCAACAAACAGCCAATCTTAAGAAGGACCGAAGAATCTCTGCCATCAATCCTGCCTAACCCATCGTGGGTTTAGCTTTCCGTCCTTCGATGACTATGACAGGGGTGATTGTGAGGATCAGAACCGCAACGACTACCGCTACCTGTGTTCCAAAAACCGCCGCAGTCCCGTCTTTGACGATCCAGGAAGGCTGAAAGTATCCGACAGAGAAGCCACTGGCTGTACGCCAGGCATTGATGATGGCTGGGACTACTGTTGACTGGTCGGGATATTTCTCGAGGTTGTATGCCGTGATCGAGCTGTTGCTTACAGTAATTAGCTGACTGAGTAAATGCTGTCGGTAATGGCAGACTCACACTGTACTCGAGATCATGCCAAACACAACCATTAACCAGCCAAAGGCGAGACCGATCCAACTTTTACGGTAATTCAGGGTCATGCCGTATGTCAGCAGTCCACAAGCCATGACTCCAACGGCAAACCAGACACCATGAAGTCGGTACTCGGGACGCCACTTCTGCTGATGGGATTCTTCGATCCAGCCATTAAACCAATAGCCAAAGGCATATCCTATCAGGGTCAGAACACCGACCACAGATTCGGGTGAAGCAGCTCACCAAGTAAGCCTCCGATGATTGGGGCCCACCGCAGTGATGCCGACTGGACTGTATCGAAAAGGTAGGGAGGCTGCGCAACAAATGTGGAAACAGTCACGGTTATACCTAGCATCACTGTCAGATATACCTTTATGTTGCGAAAATAAGAACCCACCGATCGGCCAGCAAAAGTTGACCATTGTTGCAATTCCGGTCAGCAGAAGCGGGAGCTTAAAGATGTATATGGCAAGGATCTTGGTCCAGTAGGCTAGAGTGCGCCCGACAGGTCCTGATACCGAACATCAACTGCAGGCGCGAATTACGCTGACACTGCTGTCCCCTTGCATAGTAAGTCTCACGTCCGAAGAGAAAGATCAGGATCGTCGACAGCGCATAGAAGGCCGTCAGAATACCAAACGAGACCTTCCAATTGCTGCCGGCACCGATATATCCGGCCAGGGCAGGGCCTAGAAAGGGTCCGATCAGGAAGGTAGTACCCCTGGAAGTCAGTTAGTAGACTCCGATTTAAACGTGTCGATGTCCGACCATACCAGATGTTGATCATCTGAGGCCAGTCTGGGATGAATTGTTAGCTACCGCCGTGTCGAATTGGGTTGAAGGAGTTCGAAATCTGCATACCCTTCTGCTCATAAATGTCATGAATGATCGGCAAACCAACAACTTGTGGGATTGTACCAAAGAAACCCTGGAGAGAGCGAAAGGCAGTGAAGGTGCTATAGTTATTGGACAAAGTCGCTCCAAGAACCATGAACGTGGTGATGAACTGCGGCCACAACCACACCGGGAGACTGTTAGTGGTGTTAGTTCACATCGTTACTGCTGCTGATGGACTGGATGAGGACATACCGTCCATATGCCTCTATCAATGGTATGGCTATCAGACCACCAACGCCCTGTAACAAGATGCCGTAGTTCATACTGGTCGCGGAATGATCAACGCTGACCCCCCACTCCAATGCTTGAGGCACGATCAAAGTTGCGCCCCAAGTCATTCCCCTATTTCCGGATCAATCAGCATCTGATAGAGATGTGAATCGTACTGCCGGACAGCAACGTACCCATCAGCCAATATAGAGCTTGACATGAGTGCGATAAACACAAGAAACTTCTTTCTTGGCCTCCATTTTCGAGGATCTCGACCATCTTCGTCATCAATCTCGGTGACATGACTTTCTACTTTTGATTGAGTAACATCCGTACTCATATTGAGCTTTTCGCCTGCAATGGCTGAGTCTTCATATCTGGGCTCACTCATGATGGCCAACCCGGCAGATGAGACGTTCTGCAAGATCAAACGTCCAAAGGGACTCAACTGTACTGCAGGATCAGAAAAAGGATAGGATATAAGTCTGACAAGGCACTCAGCATGACTAGAAAGCGGGAAAATTATCAGGAGGAAATTACCCACAAGAGACGCCACGCGGCCGGACGAATGTGCTGTTCGAATTGCCCAATAACGTACACCAACCACGAAGATACAAAGCCTCGTGCATGCCACCACCTAGACGACTCAGAGATATTAATTGTCTTAGCAAGGGATTGCCCTCGACCCTCTTGTCATTTTATGGGATGTAGAACCGGCCGCAGAAGTGATTATCACCAGAGCCGTAATGGCGGCAAATAGTCATGATAATGAGGGGCAGACAATTTGCGGCACAGCTCACTAAATCGATAGTGAATACTAGTATCCCATGGCGTGAAAGTGATAGCAGGGATCAGGTAAACTCAACCTTGTAGGTTTAATTATGTTGAAACTGGCCTAAGTTAGTGCGCAACTGGCACTGTTAATGTGTATTTAGTGCAAGGATGCTTCGAATTCGGAAGGAGGTAAAAGCAATGGGATAACTCCACACACACTGCGGGATCGTGATAAAGATATCAATTCCACGCCGGAGCATCTGCAGCAGCACCCCGCTAGTTCTCCTCCGACAAGCATCATGTCTTCGCCTGCTGCTGCTGCTGTACTCGCAAGTACAGCGACCTCGGTCGGTTGAGGTTCCCCGGAAGACGGTGTGTAATACTCATGCTTGGCTATTTAGGCTGCTGCCCTTGGCTTTGTTCCTGTCGCGGTTCGTTTTCAACTGTTCGATCTCTTGGCAGATCTTGACAAGCCCGTGAGCGGACAAAATGTCTTGACGGCCCTCCAAGATCGGTCCGATGGGAAAAAAGGACAGGATGTACCATGCATGTACCTTGTCTCCTCCAGATGAACGGCATAGCTCTGATTTGTTACACCTGTGCTAGGTTTACTTTTGATTAGTGAGACCCCCCTTCATGTAGACAAAGCTTGTCGAATTGACGTTAACTTCTTGCGGCTTAGAGGACACGCTGTATGCCATGTCCGGTTTGGGCTTTGTTGATTTTGCCGGAGAGAATCTGTACCGTGCCAATGCCATAACCAAGCATCTGGCTGTCACTCCTTCAGCTCAACATGGAGCTGTGCACTTGTAAGATCTGATCCTTGATTCGGTTCCTAGTGTCTACTGGCGGGATGTACTGTGGCTAACTGTTCGTAGTACAACGGAAGCCCTTCTTGGCGGTGCATTTTTGATGCGCAAACTCGAAACAGAGAACTTTCAGTATCCATTTAAAGAGCGGGAGACACCGTTTCAGTTTGCCTACAAATCAATGGGCCAAGACGAACTTGCAAAGGAACATACTTATTCTATTATGGCTGCAGAAAGCCGCATGGACAGTTTTAATCATTTCATGGTGGGCAAGTTCATGAAGACAAATACCGCCCCAGACCGCATCCGAGCCTTAGGGTACGATCTAGAATCAGTTCTTAACGATGCACAAGCGACCACTCCGCTGACTATGGTGGACATCGGCGGAGGTCGCGGGGAGATGCTGCTCGATTTCAAGGCAGCATTTCCCCAGCTTCAGACTTCGGACCTGATCGTCCAAGAGCTCAATCATGATATCACCGATATCCCTGGAATCACCCTGGCCACGTGGAATTACAAGGACGAAAGTCCCCAACCGATCAAGGGGGCGCTGATTTACCATTTGGCTCATATTCTTCACAACCTCCCCGACCTCGAAGCCGTGCGCCTGTTGAAGAAGATATCGGAGGCTATGGCTCCTCACTCGCGATTACTGATTCATGAATTTGCGAAGAATGTCAATTACGCCAAGATGCACGCCACTATGATTGCCTTGTATGGCGGTCGGGAGAGAAGCTCGATCGAGTGGCATCAAATGGCCGACTTGGCTGGGCTTCGAGTGACATTCGAAGCTTATCCGCCGTTTGGAGAGGGCTTAATTGAAATGAGGATGGCGGATAGTTCTGTTTAGATGGAATACTACTTGCCAATCGCGGCAAACAGAAAACTAATTGAACTACTGTCTCTATGATCCTTGTCTCTCTCAGAGTATTGTGGCGGATACTTTCCTGAGTCAAATCTGTTGTCCAATGATTATCATAGTGCGGTTCAGATATAGCCCCACAGGGAAATACTATAACTGGTGGACATTTTCGTAAATAGCAGGGAAGGAATTGTGGATATGGTCTGGGATTCATTCAATCTAATATGGAACATGATTCGATGGCTTGTAAGATTCTTATGTAACTAGAGCCGGTCCACTACCGGGATGTGCTTGTCGCCTGATACTGTCCTTTTGTGCTCCATGTCCGCAAGTCGTCTTGGTCCAAGTGACTGGAAAGTGATCACAGTGTGATAATATACACGGCATTGATCCGAAAAATGGCTCAAGATAAGTGAGATGTATCCGGTATCCGTCGATTCAATTCTCGAGTTTCAGACTACGCTTGTTGTTTACTTGGTCTGCTCGTCTTTCCTCGGATGGAGTATTTCGCATCACTGTAAAGTCCAAGGAAGCCCGCGACACTTAGTGGCGCACCATCCTTGTAGTTTAATTCCACTACTGGCACAGATTCGTTGACATGCACACGAGTGGATGCCATGTACCAATTAGGATGCTGTGTGCCTATTGATCCTACAAGTAGTTACTGTCAAGGCGGTTTCCAAGTATCTGCCTCGAGCCTTGCTCCCTTGATATTTACCGTCCTCTCATTGGCTATCTTACGGGCATCAGTCAATTTCATCGCATGAGCCCGAATAGATTCGACTGGGCTACTCACCGGAACAAATTCCTTCTCAATGTTCCGTCTCTATTGCCTGATTTTGGTTGTTGCTGCTCAATCATCCCTGCTGTATAGTACGATGTTATCTCCCTAACGCTTTGCCTTGATGAGCTGTGCATATGGATTGGCGCGAACCAGGGGTAATCACCAGTGCTAGTCAGGAGTAACTTGGTGACGAGTACGTGTGTTGACTTGGAGTTCCAACACAACGTGTCAAAATGACCTCTTTGACCGTCCTCGTGTCTTGATAATGGCTGAAGCCAAGTATAGGGGTTCACTATATGCTTGATCCCCATTAACCTTCTTCCTTGTTCGGAATTTGCTCAGCCAAATATCCTAGTCCGGAGTTCTCTGAAATTTAGCATCCTACGGAAATATTTATCAATTTTCTGGAAGCATGCGTTCCTCCAGTTGCCCTGCAAATAGCTCTGCTCAAAGCACTGCTCAGCCTTGGTCATAAAATGTCCACAGCATTAAGAAATGATATCAACTACGGTGAGTCTCTACCCGTTCGCTCTTGGTCGCGAAAGCACAGAGCGAGTTGTAAACGCGCCACTGACACAAGCCAATTCTCCAAACAGCTGGTCCGTATATCTTTGCAGCATGGGTTGGTTGCTACTCTCGTTCCCTGCGCAACGGTGGAGAAAATTCACAGAATCGTGCTGCAGGCTTTGACGGGAGTCGCAGGACTAGCGTTGGCCTTCCGGTATATCAATAAGACATGGATTCGATGGATGCTGCCTCGTGTCAGTTCCCCCGAAAGAGTATGGGGTTTGGAGGATATTCTGTACGGCACTGCATATGCGTTTGATATCGCGCACATGGTCTTTATTCAGCGCAGGTGGGCGTTCTGACCTGGAAACTGATTCGGCTTCCTTCTGACACCTTGACAAGCTTTGAAAATGGTCTCGGAAGGCACATGTGGTTCCTGTCGGATGCGGAAAGAAACCACACGTTGAAGAACGAGCTCATTTCCCAGCCTCTGGGTGAGTGGCTTTCCTTTTCAATTGATGCCGACGCTCATGGTCTGTCTTGCAGCTGTCACTGCCTCCATGCTCAGTCGCTCCGGCATGATGTGTTTTCTCTACACGTGCTTTAGCAGCGTTGATAAGCATATTCGCGTATCCATCCTCGTGTGTATGGCAATACAGGTCGTGGTGAACTCGGTGACTGCGGTTCAGATTATCGTGCAGTGCGGGCCCAATCCCTACCATGCGGTATGCGATTTCCCCCTCCCTGAAAATCCTATTCCTGAAGGTAGTTGACCGGTATATCTTTAATAGTCTAATCGAGTCAGCTATTTCCACTACATGTGGGATAACCTACCAGCCGATAGCTCCGTGGTCTGCCAATCACCACAAGTACAAACAACGATAGGATTCGTTCAGGGTGGTATGACCTCCAGCTACATACTTCGGTACTTCTGTACACCGTACTAATAGGTCACCAGGATTCAACACGACCATCGATTTCTTTTTGACGGCACTCTCAGCGGTGCAACTGTGGCGTTATACCATAATGGCAACGGACTCGGCTCCATCGCAGCACAAGCCACTATTCAGTCGCATTCGGCGAATGTCACGACAAGCGCTCCTCCGTCGTCTCTGGCAGACTGCTAGCCTCAGCGGGCCGTTGCTACAATCAGGGATTGCCTCTATTGTGAAGACATATGTATGCAATAAGTCGCCAAGGACCGCTGCTATAGCTTACTGAACGGAGTACAGCTACTCAAGACCCTGGGTGAGCGGAATGACATTACACGTGAGTTATTACCGGCATATTATCGAAGGCAACTCTAACATCCCACAGATAACACTGTCCCCTTTATTCTATGGGTCAAGTAAGTATACTACATATTCTTCCAGGGCAACATGGTCTGACGTCCCAAAGGATAGAGAATTACAGCATCCTCCTCGCCACGTTCGCGCCGATGATCCGTCTCTTTGTGTCGATGGTGTCCACAGATAAAGGACAAAGTGGTGCTTACTGGTCCAACAGTCGGTCCAAGAGTAGCCACCCCGGCCTGGAACTGGATTCGCAACCGCATACACAAAGGAAGGGAGCGGTGGTCATGTCCGTCTCTGCAGGGGAGGAGGCGGTCCAGCATACGGGTGATGAGTGGAAAAGGGCCAGTAGTAGAGCACATCAGAGACGCCGCAGCAGTGGCCTGCAGGATGCCTCCAATGGAGTGACAGTTCGAAGGGAGATTGTTGTCCAGTGTCGTCGGATAAGACTTCGACAGAGAGACTGGTCATTTGAGTATCAGCTTTAGGCGATTCATCCTGTCAGCGAAAAGTATGGCTTCTCACACAGCTGAGTTAAAGATGTACGAACAGATTTCGTGAATCATAACTAGAACTATTCCCCATGGAGTCTGCGTCTGAGTCATATCCCACGGCCAAGGCAAACGAGAGGGGGATGGTAGCGACGGTCGGTCTATTGAAGTCCAAAGGCGATTATGGTTTGAAAAACACAGGAGGAGTATGATATCTTCCCGTATCCCGTTTTAGTCATTAGACACTCGTAAGTCAAGCCGGCGCAGTAGAGTGAACGAAACCGTACTGTGATCCTCACCCCTCGTATATTGCTTTCGTCAGCCGACAAACCACACTATTGTATTCCTCATGCAAGGTTCTAGCCAATCACATTATCAGTATCAATGGACATGGTGGTAAATATGCAGATCCTTGGGTACGATAATAGTTTCCCCCTATCTTATACAAGTGAACTACTCGCAATCCACAGAGCGCTTGATGGATCATCCAAATACCCTTTATGGGTTTATGCTAGTAAGTTTGTACGAGATCTGCATAGCCACTCCCTCACGTTATCGACTTATTTGACTAGAAAATAATATCTGGCTGTCTTTCCACGCGCATTATACGTGACTGTTCATTCCAAATGCCAGATCGATCCGCTGCGGAATGTGACTTTTGCCATTGACACTTTGACGTGCCTGGCTGCATCCGTTGGTATGAATAAGAGACGGCTTCCATTCCAATTGACACGTATAACACCAGCCCGTGTCGAGGATGCCGAGCACTGAATTGTGTTGCCAACGTAGAACTTTTTGCGGCGCTCAGTTCGATGAGACAATGACAATTTAAAAACAATGTCTGCCGCTCCTATGCACAGTCTTCTCACTTCAGATCGGCCTAGGGAAAGAAGGACGGGAACAATGGGTTGTCTGATTGATTTGACGATCCAGACTCGTCTATTGAGTATGAGCAATCGCGAATGGGGCATCACAGACGAACCTTTTTTTGTCGCAGATCTAGGGCAGGTCATTCGTCAGCACCGCCGCTGGAGAGTGAATTTACCCAATGTTCATCCGTTCTATGGTGCGTACGTCAAATCTACTACGTGTTGTGGTACTAGAGCCAATACTGACGATAGATGCCCAGCGGTGAAATGCAACCCGGACCCTACGCTGCTCCGACTGCTCGCTGAACTCGGCACTGGTTTTGACTGCGCGTCGACCGAGGAACTAAGAGTTGTCCTCAATCTTGGGGTCGATCCATCACGCATCATATTTGCCAATCCGTGCAAGTCAGCCTCGTCGCTCCTCTTCGCGGCCAGGACGGGAGTAACTTTGACAATCTTTGATAATCTGGACGAATTGGAGACTATTCGAGCGTTTCTTCCCAATGCACGGCTTGTGCTGCGGATCTATGCCTGCGACAATGATGCTCTCATCAAGCTGGGCGAGAAATTCGGCGCCCCTGTCGAGACTTCATTCATTCTGATGCAACGTGCGCGAGAACTGGGCTTGGAGGTTTGCGGGGTAAGCTTTCACGTCGGTAGGTTTTCCAGTGACACTTCTTCACTTCATAGCATTGATGTGAAGTAAAGGTACGGGAGCGTCAAACGCTTCGGCATATGTGAGTGCCATTGGACATGCCAAAATGGTGTTTGAGCTGGGGAAAGGCCTGGGCTACGATATGAACCTCCTAGATATTGGCGGCGGCTACCAGGATAGCAGCTTTGAAAAAATTGCACAGTCTATACGAGGCGCCCTCGTGGAAGTCTTTCCGTCTAGGACACGTATTATTGCAGAGCCAGGGCGCTACTATGCTCGAAGCGCCTATACCCTTGCCTGCAATGTTCTATCCCGCCGATGCCACATCGCTGAGGCCGCTCAGGGACGCCCAGAAATGCTTTATCAGAACGACGGCGTGTACGGGAGCTTTATGAATGTTCTTCTTGAGAAAGAAGTGGCGCACCCGTCATTGATCCCCTGCGGTTCACCGTACCGCCTCGGGGACTCAAAGCGTGCGCGTGGACCGCATCGGTACTCAATTTGGGGTCCTACCTGTGATAGTGTCGATTGTGTTGTACGAGAAACTACATTGGAGTCAGAAGTCCGCGTGGGGGACTGGCTGAAGTATAGTAATATGGGTGGTGAGCCTCCATCATGACATTTATGGGCTGAAGGACTACTGACGGGCAGCAGCATATACCATGGCGACGTCAACGCAGTTTAATGGCTTTCCGAACAAACACGACATAATCTATATCAACACAGAGTCAACGGATACTGACAAGATGCAATTCAAACCGTCGGGGGACATGCATCAAGAATATATTTATCCATATACCATCTGGGTCTAGGTGTCTAGCTGCTTGACTCCACGATTCTCAAGAACAGACTCTGGACAAACCCGGGGCAGTTGTTGTCGCGATTTAATCGTAGAGTTGAATATACTTGAGGGACTTGATCTGTCTCTCCGATTCAATGACCAACTGGATGAAAAGGCAGCATGACAAGGCTTTTTGGCAATCAACTACTACAACAGTGGGTAATCCAGGGATCATTATTAAGCATAAATAACATACACTCTATATACGGGAATAATGCCCTATGTACGCAAATCGACAGATGAGCAAGGCCCAGCCAAAAGAATATGGAAGCGGAAGGGTATATATGTAGGAAAATCAAGGACTGGAAAATGAGTTGGGAGCTAGTCAATAGGGACAAATCCCAACTCAGAGTCGAATTTATAATTCATACTGTCGGCGTCTGGGCGAACGTCTTTGACTGGGTGGAAAAGGATGGACGGAAGACAGACGCGCCCATGGCGGTGCTCATACTAGAAGAAGACGCTGATTAGCCTGGTGGGTCTCGTGACGGTATTTGAGTATGAAGGATGGACATGCGTACCTCCTTTCCTCCAGTCCCTCCCTTGTCCCATCCAAGGAAATTCCAGTAGAGCCGGCCAGCAAGATTCGCGCGGTAATACCATGACGTATCACGGAATGGAATCTCTCGGCCCCAGGAGAATGGGCTAAATCTCGTGCTTCCCGTTCTGCCATTGACGCCCGAATTGAATATGAAATCGACATCCTGTGGAGGAAAGGGCCGCTCGGAAAAGATTGGATGAGGAGCGCTTACGGCCTTCAGGCCATGGTAGAGGGCTGTTGATACTGGGAATAGTTCCGAGCCCATGTGCCGACCTGCAAGGTTCTCTTCATCCAGGGCTGTGAGCAAGCGACGGGAAATCCTCGAGTGTGTGATCAAACAAGCCCGTCGTGGGAGCTCTCGTCCCTGCTCGTAGCCGTACACTTCATTCCGAATCACCCATTGGGTACCAATGGGATGGAATATGGGAAGGAAGCAAATAAAATCAGCCTCTTCGCCAGCCCCCCATTCGAAGTTATCGTCTCTCGGAAATAGAGTCGGTGTCGAGGGTCCATATACTTGGATCTTGAGACCTGGACCAGCCACTGCCGCTGGGCCCCATACTCCTTCGGGTTCACTTCGATTCACGTAGTCTCGGTAGTCGGTCTCGTAATCACCGTGGACTTGGGGAATGTAGAACCTAGCATTGCGATCCCATAATCCGCGGCGTGGTTGCCTGCGAGCAAAGGCTGTAATCTTGTCCACATACTCATAATGGTGACCCGTAAAACGTGTGTCGATCTCCCAGTTCCAGAAATGTTCGAATTCAGGATGCTCCCGCATGAACCACTGAACGGGAAGCCACTGCGCATGGTGAACACTAGACAATGTTAGTATGAGCGAACTGGAGGCTGAGCAAGGCCATGACATACTCGATGACATTGGTATCAAGATCTTTGTAACGTTCGGCCACCAAAGGGGTGTTCCACAGGACTGTCATATCCCAGAACTCCTGGGGAACATTCTCTTTGAGAACCCTTCGATACACCTCTTCTTGTTTGATGTCCAGGCTCTCATCTTTCACATGAAGTAGCAAAACAACTTCATATTCACCACCAGTCTGAAGAGCAAGTTCCGTGACCATCGAGCGGATAACTTGCAAGTCATTTTCAGAATATTCTTTCCCGATATATGTGCGAATGAGGACAGCGCTGCGCTCCTCAGCTGGAAGGTCCGGGTGCGGGATCTCGGAGCCTGCGTGGGTAGCAGCTTCCTTCGTGAATCTGTTTGCGTTTCGTTCGACACATTGCTTCTGCAGTTCGCCCCATCTGATCTGATTCCAGTTCACCTTGGCTGGTTTTATCCAATGTGGCACAGACTCTTCATCCTCTCCGAACCCATAGGCACCGTACCGCGTATACCGGTCGAACGAAACCTGTCCATCAAGTCCAACAGCATCGTAGGAGCCGAACATAGGGTGTGGAAATCCTAGCGAAGGAGTTAAATCACATCAAGATGATTGGCGTGGGAGAGAGCTATACCTTGAGGGGTGCCAACGTAGACACCAACCTGGTCATCCAAACTCTCGTTCAGTAGCTTGTTTCTCGCTCCAAGGCAAGCAACAAAGGGCGCACGGTGTTTGCTTTGCCATGTCAAGCTATCATAGTCTGGATAAGGGCGATATATCTTCGGAGTATCCTTGCCGGTCGATCCTTCAAATCGAGGATCATCCACGACTTTGGGATTCTTGTAATTCTTCGGGGATCGGATCCGCTGCACAGTAGAAACGAAGTTTGCAAATACGCTGGACCCGCCGACATCATCATAATCAGTCCTGCATCAGCCTTTCGGATTGATCCGTAGAGTGCCTACCTTGGTTGCTTTTCCATTCGCGCGAGGATGTCCTCAATCTGCACAGCTCAATTTAGCGCAACTTCTTCTCTGATATATTGCGGTATAGGGTCAGGAGACTCACATTCCCCAAGCTATACCCAAGTTTTAAAGAAGAGACCGTCATGAACAAAATGAAGAAAAGCGTCAGGAGGAATGTCCTTTCGCGAGCCCGTCGAACAGCCATCCTGATGAGCTGGTTTCACGATAACAGCATTCGATCGAGACGAAGGGGAAACTGAAAAACCGAGTCGCTGTTCGAAATGTGGAATAGTTAACAATAACTTTGTCGATGCAGGCCAATATCTCGAGAGCAGAAAAAGCGCCTCGGGACCTTGGCGTAAGGATCAGCCAGTGAACCCACGACTAGCTAAGCTCTCGGGTGAGACCGAGCCAAAAGGGACGAAAAAAGCTCATCCGCTGGACGTCACCGGTAAGCTTAGAGTCTTTGGACAAACTTTCTTTCTGCTAGCTTGGATATTTAAATACATACAAAGGGTCAGACAAGATTTGGGCGGTAATGAAGAAGAATCAACAAAATTCCATGATGAAAGAGGCGGCCGAGGGGGTGGTCTGAGGAGATGTTGGGTGACTTGGGTCACAAGAAAGAGACGGAATCTAGGACCTGGCGTCGGCGAGGCTAAGTACGAGCCCAGCTTGCCACTCGTTAAAAAATCGCATGCGGCCGATATTACGGAGCAGACTAGCCAGGGGTTAGATAAGTACATCGGATCTGATTCGAAAATCATAGGACGGGTTTAAATGCCTCGGCGCTAGCGGAGATTGGTATTGACCAAAGGTCCACAATATCCTGGCTTATTTGCATCATTCGACGACGGCCAGGGTTTTGTGGAGGGTCCAATCCTCGGCGTGTCGCAGTTGTCACGTACAAAGGTGGGATCGCTTTATTTTCAAACAAGAAGGGCTGCAAACTTCTCTTAAGCGCCTACCTAGTTTAAATACTGGGAGGGCGAGAATTGAAGTGATATTACTCGACGACGGGGGTGCAGAACGTGAGGTATCCTCGTGGTGATAAAGCACGTGAGTAAAAATAGTAATACCATTACCCAGGCAATTCTCCATGTTCATTGATTTTGACAGGGTCCAGCCACCACCCTAACAAGTAGCTAAACTGTTTATGGTAAGATTACCTTGTTATTCGACCTATTAGCAACGCAGTCGCAGATCCATATGCCAAACGATTGAATTCTATTTGCCAGTTTCACCGGCTACACCCTTAGCTTGTAGGTGATTTCTTGCTAAAAAAAAGGGGCACAAGCGCCCCGACACTGTGATCTCCCAATTGATGCGGGTAACAGCAATGGCTTGAACCAAATCAGAATTCAAGAAACAAGCCACTGTTGTAAGGGCCCAAAGTACATCATACCTGGCGAATGAGAACAATAAAAGTCGCTAACAATTACTAATTATTACTCCGTAAATTCCCCGTACATTAACCTCTTCTCAAATTCGAGGTTGCATTGCTAGTATTTGACCATGTCGTTCCAGGACAGATTTGGCCAGGGTGTGGCAGGCGCAGCAGGAAAATTCAAATATTGCTACCAACTCAGGTATTTACTATCTAAATTTGAGATAATGATCAACAATGGATTGTAAAACAAGATTGTCTGAATCGCCTTGGAGTACTGAAAAGGAAGATGTTACCAGGGAACACTGGCTGGATATCTTGCACTCTGTAACCCACATGAGCTCTTAGTACTCTTGATCCACGATAGCTTGTATGGCGCGAAGGCGCCATAATCCTTCATGTGACCCACCTGACCCATTATGATATTTGGGCTATGAACTATGGTCACTGAAATTGTGATCTATGAATTTGCGGCGCAGTCAACATACATCTTTAGTGTATGCATGCCGCCCTCTCCGTCCAGGTGCATGGCTAGGCTGCCATCTACAAGGACTAAAGACAACGGCGGGTTTCAGCCAGCTAAAGCAGAGATGGTAGAACATCCCAGTGATCAAACCATGATCAAACTAGTAATGCTATTGCTTGGTTGTCAGAGAGCCCTGGCGCTTCCTTGATATTAGCATTTAGGCTAACCCCTTGCCTCTTCTAAATAACTTTCCGGCACCGTCCTACTCTACTTATTCCTCACGGTTTTCTCTCCTCCATGTATATTTGAACCTACAGCAGTTTCGGCACTTTTTTCAATGTCTTGGCAACCTTTCTTGTACATCTTTCTACTCGTGGGCCTCTGTCGAGCCCAGAGCTGTTATTACCCTGACGGAAGCTTTGCTGATGGGTATACTCCATGCTTTTCTGGAAGCAGTGGGTCACCATGTTGTAAAACTGACTCTGTCTGTCTAACAAATGGGTACTGTATGGGGGCATCTCAGCCATACACACTTTATCGCGGAGCCTGCACCGACAGTAAATGGTCTCTCTCATCAGCATGTGATGATAAGTGTTCTGGAGGTGCGTATAAGAGCTGGCAGAGTCACATTCCACCAGAATCATAACATACCTAACATCCCAACTGTATAGTACCAAATACTCGAAACTCTGGATGCTCTATTGTTCTTTACAGTAATGTTGGGGGCAATGCCCTGTATTGCCCAAACTCCATTGTCGCCAATTCATCCAACAGCATAGGCTGCGCGAACAGCCAGGCACCGATTCAGATTCCCCTTGGCAGTATAATCCCCAACAAAGCTGTCCTGGCGAATACTTCCTCCTCTGCTGAACCCACTATGGCGACGAGCATAGTGGCCGCTTCCAGCACCACCGCTTCCAGCACTGGCACTTCTTCCACTTCTCCTTCCAGCTGTCCAACAAACAGTGCCAGCAACGCCAATACAAACATATCCGATCAGGGAAGTGGTGACTCGAAAACGCTCGCCGTTGGTGTAGGCGTCGGAGTTTCCCTGGGAGTTGTATCTCTCATTTCGCTGATATGGGGTGCCTATGAGCGGAGAAAGCGACAACAGCTTTTGAATTCGATGCCCTCATTGATGCCGATGAACTCAGATCCATACGCGCCATTGACAGTAAGAGCAAAGAACCGATACAGTGAGCCTCAGGAGCTGGCGCCATAGCTCTCTGAGCATTCTCCATGAGCGTTCCAAGAAAAAGAAAGTTTCATCTCTGAAACTATATCAGGGATGATGCGCCATTGTCTTGCCATAACACTGCGAGGGGTCTCCTTTTCAGTTCGTCCTTTTTGCCCAACCTCATATATTACCCGCCCAACCTCGTTTCATCTCAATGACCGGTTGCCCAAGCTCCATTGTACATTTTGTCGTTAATCATTAGCAGATATTCAATGCAGCGAATCCTCTGTATGATATGCAGACCATGAAACTTCCAATACAACAGTTCCAATGGATATGCAACTCTACATTTTACTTAAAGGTGGTCTTCAAGTCTTTGGCACTGATGATGTGTAGATCTACGCGCTTGATGAAATGCCGAGCACCATCTGTTAGGACGTTCTCGAAACTTCCTGTCATTGAGCATAGGCTGAACTTGGGGTCTGAATACTCAGGGATGCATCGACCAAAAAACCTCTACTACTTGTGAAGAAGTGCCATTGCAGCGGATCGTGTCATAGTCCTCTACCCAGAACAATGCACTGTCAAGGGCGCTGGGAACTGCGATCTTATCCGGAACGGTTCCAGCATGCCTTTCCCATTCCGCAAGGTACCACCGACTGATAGAGACTGAAAGCTTGGAGAAAACCAATCCGGAAGAAGAGCTTACTCGGCTGAAATCATGCCGACAACCCGACGACCCCACCACAGGGCAATGCAATCCCGGCTTTGTGGACATTGTAGCCTCTCTGGGCATATTGATGGTATTCACCATATCGGGGGACTATGTCCTTTGTTACTATGGATGGTCTTAGTGTCTCTCCGCTTGTTAGCCAAAGCCAGTACTATAGGACACCGCCACCGGCTGGAATGAGCGAAGAGGGGTACATGTAACAAATGCAGTGTGACCCCGCAACCGGGCGACTTGGCTAGAAGCATAATAAACAGCCATATAGACATACACTTCTGCATAACCTACCGTTAAGTATGGTTCTAATAATCCGCCAACCATGAAGTCCTCATGCTTGGACGTTAGCGGCATGACTGCGACTGAGACGGCTTCTGAGATTCCTCCAACCAGGTTAGATGATCGTAGATGTAGGCCTATATATGGTCGTTCTAGCCTGCTGATGAACAGATTTTGGTTTAGATTTTGAATTGACGGATCACGCAGCGAAAATGAAGTTGGCTTTGACTCTGCTTGTGCTCGCCCTAGCACCCACTGCCACAGTCAGTGGGCCACTCCAGCCGCGCTCCCGAGAACTATTGAAGAAGTTTACTTCTCTCGTGGTCTTCGGCGATAGCTACACCGATAACGGTATCCGATCATACAAGCCGCCAGTTGCAGCTGAGGTACAGCCCCGAAGCTCTATTGAATCGGAGGTGCTTACGATCTCGAACAGTCAGCCAAGACAAGCACCGGAGGTCGTGTATGGCCCAGTTACATACGCCAATACACTGGCGCAAACGTCTACGACTACGCCAGGTCAGGTGCGGTTTGCGATGCTGTCATCGCAAACACTGTTCGAAACGGCGTGAAGCAAAATCAGATTCCTAGCTATCTTGCGGACAATGGCTATGTGAGCAATACAACCGGAGAGCCCGCCTTGGTCAACCCGCCAGATGAAACCGTCTACGCCATCTGGATAGGCACCAACGACATCGGCTACGGAGGCTTTCTCACCGAAGTACAGCCTGCGGGAATGCCTCTGACGTATTTGACCGACTGTCTATATGCACAACTTGATCGGCTATACGCGATAGGCGCGCGAGTGTTTGTGCTTATGAACATGGCGCCTTTAGATTTGAGTCCCTTGTATGCTCTTCCGCAAAATGGCGGCTCCGTTAACGCGCAGTATTGGACCGATAAAGCTGCTTACGACTCCAATATCACTCGGCCTAGCGAGAAGATGCGCCAGTATGTGACCATGGTCAATGCTGTGTATGACTATCAAACACCGTATGATGTCGTTGTCGCGGATCGATATCCGCATAGCAGATTTGCTGTTTATGATGTTCATGCCTTGGTAGGATTCGTCGATTTGCCAGTACCTCTAGGCTGTGGCACCTTGTGGCTGATCCATTCTCAGATGACTGATATTTGGGCGAACCCCTCGCAGTATTTGAATGGCACTGCACCGTACAACGTCACAAGTTCTGTCTACCGCTGTGGGAGCCCCTGTGCATCTAATGCTGTCCGAGATAGCTACCTGTGGTATGATGATCTTCATCCATCGGAGCAGACTGACCGCATTATTGCGCGTGAGTTTGTCAACATCGTCAAGGGCAAAAGTAAGTGGGCAAAATACTGGAGAAGTTAGACTTGCCATTGGATCGTTTCGGGCTTCTCTTTGATATTGATTGGATCTTTTTCAGTCTGGGCCGCCTACTATAGTTGAATGTCCCTGCATCCAGTTAATATAAATTTCTATCGCATTTCGCATGCCGATGCCCAATTTCGTCGCACGTCTCGTAGTAAGGTTCATAGTCTGTATCATGCATAGGGCAACGCTTTCTTGCCTCATCCCTCAGCGATTCAAGTCAAGTTCAGCAATATTCCCGCATATGAGACCACGACCTACCCGACGTTGAATTAACCTATAAGCACACCTTGTGAAATCTTAGGGTACCTCTCTGCCATCATCCTCACAAGCAGAGTCGTCCTGTGAATTTAAGATAGGGCCGATTGCAGGCGGCGAGTAATAGATTGTGTTTTTAACAGCGTTCCTGAATTCAAAGAGGCCCAAGTCCTTTGCCTAGTATTCTGTTGTTTCTGTTTAGTGAGAGGTCAATTCATGCAACAGCATAAGTTAGGAAGCCAAAGGACCTACAATAACCTGGCATCCTCTGACTGGCCCGAGTAAGCCACCTCATGCAAGGGGTCGACGCAGTCTGCAAGGTGGTCACGCGCCATGATCGGATCGGTACCTTATCAATGAGACCAGGAAGGTATATGAATATCCTGCAGACATGGAATTCTGACTAATAACAGTGATGAGTTTGAAAATTGCAACTCAAGCAGGGCGCATCGTACGGTTGGCTTATTGACTCAAAAGCTAGGCCGGTGTCTACTTCTTTGCTGACTCTGGACCCTGAATGTCACTGACCACTATATAGATGAGTTTCTCATTGAAAAAAGGTCTCTGCTCTCTAGTAGCAGCATGGACATTGATCCACGTCATCCTTAGCAGACCGACACCCTCATCATCGCTTCCTTGGCTGCGATATGACTTCTCCAAGGTCACTAGCCTTAGGGACAATGCTACAGCGTCTATATATCCTCCAATCGTACCGCCCATAGTACCCCTCATCCTGCCTCTGGAAGACGTTTTCAGAGCATCGTATAACGACATCGAATACCTGAAAGTATACTTCAGTCATACACAAAACCCACACATCCAACAGCGTTTCGAGGCTGAAATACTACACCCGATCGAAGACTTCCAGGTTTCTGTAACGAAAGAATACACCTTGTTATTCAAAGACGCATTTCCACATCGGATCAGCGAGGCTGCTGGACTTGCAGAGCCGCAGCGCGCACAGGCCCGCGAAGGGGTGGTCCGGCTCCTTCAGAATATTGACACGCTGAACTGGAATATCACCGCGTGGGCCTACCAGAATGCTATGATCGACCTACGGCAGGTGGACGCCCGCGAGAACATATTGACGCAAGGCGAGGCGATCTGGGCTCATCGGTTCAGGAGCATCAAGGAGGATATCGATGCCGTGCTAGGACAGTTCTCATACCATGGCCATCCACTTCGATATGTGGGCAGTCTGAGTCACGGGATTCGAGGACGCCATAAGGGCAATTCCGCCATCAATCTGGACGATTTCGATGTTGACCTCTTCGTGGCACATGCTGAGGAGTGGCACAGGCACCTGCCCGTGATACGAGAACAATTCCCTGAGAATTTCAGCAATGGGAAAATATACCCGTTGGGAACCCATATGCACGAGATACAGAACCTCAGCCACGCGGTAGGCCACGCGGTAGGCCACGCATTGGCTGCGAATCTTATGGGCAAGGTCAAGCAGTCATGGAGATTTATTGGGAATACGGAAATTGTGCTTCGCGAAATAGGCCCGTATTAGTCAGCACGTGACTCCCAGTGAACTAATAACGCCATACCGAAAATGGCAAACTTAGCCACAAAAGGGAATATTCAGGTCTCCGCCTGTCTTAATTTTCCCCAACATTCCCTTCCTGTTCCCACGAAGACGGGGGATATTGGTAGTGCGCCAAACAACCTGGAACTAGTATTCATAGACATTTCAGATTCAGCAGAGTCAGCCTCTATCAAAGAATTCAGAGAGGAAAACGACAGCATTGGACATGCCGAGGAGCTGCAGGGTTCTCGGCTATGTAAATGAAATTTACATGAAGGCAGACCTATTGGGCGGGTAATATACAAATAGTGCTCAGTCAATTGCTAAGGAGAAGACGACCTACGCAACGAATGGATATTCATCTGCCGCATTCTACGAGACAGAATGAGTATCTTTGTCGGTCCAGGCGCAAGGCCTGCAGAAACTGCAACCTCTCATTTCGAGGAAGAAACGACCCTCTCTCCTGGGACAATCTCCAGCTCAGATGAGTACGCAGCAAACCCGCGATTCCTGCAGCTTCAGGAAGAACTGCGCGATGTACTCTTCACAGCAGTGGCTAGTCATGCTCCCACGAGGCATCAATCACCGAGACCGTCGGATCCGATCGAGGACTCCGCGTCGGGGCTTTTGAGGAATAGTCTGGATTTCGCACAGGTCTCGATCCCAAAGGTCAGGCTGATCCACTACCTGAAGAATTGGATCATCGAGTGCGCTCCTCACCTGGACAAGTTCGATGAACAAAGTCATTTTGGTGTGCATATCCCCGTTCTTGCTCAAAGCTCCCCTGCTTTGTTCTATGCTATCTTGGCCTTTTCAGCCCGGCAGACCGAGCGCAAGGCTTGCCTGGACAAGTCGTATGATAGTCTGGAGCTCTACCAACAGTCGATTCGGCTGCTGAGCCCATATCTCCAAGCAAAAGATCCAAATGTGCTAGTAACTGTCTGTATCTTGGGGTGTCTGGAGTTGATGTCCGTCAGCCCTAGAGACTGGAGACGTCATGTCGAGGGCTGCGCGGCTCTCTTCGACGCCTATAACGTCAATGGTTTCTCCGGTGGTCATCTTCAGGCCGTCTTTTGGTGCTATGCGCGAATGGAACTGTGTGGAGCAATTATCTCGGAGGGAACAGAAGGCACCATCCTTCCACTTCACAAATGGGTCCCCCCGCAGGCCGCCGACTCGGAAGAAGAGCGAGATATCATGGTCAAGAATCTGTTTTGCGAGGACGGCTGTTCGAATCCTGACAGGCATGCGAACTGGGCAGTGTATCTCTGCGCGAAGGCGTGCAATCTGGCATGCCGGCGATCCCGGTTCCTGGAATTGGGCGAGTTGGATCAGAACGACACGAGACCGTTTTCCGAACAATGGAGACAGCTCTGGGAGGAACTGCAATTCTGGAATGATCATCGATGTCCTGCCATGCTCCCGATTCGGACTACGACGACTGGCGGCGATCAGATATTCCCTGAGATCCTATTTGCGCACTGGGCAGCAATCTCAGGCAACCAGCTCTATCACACGGCCTGCATCATGATGCTGCAGATGAAACCGGCAAACACCCCGCTCATTTCTCCAAGCCCGCACTCTTCCCCCGTTTGGCATGCTCGGAGGGTTTGTGGAATCTCGTTGACGAACCCTCACAGTGGCAACCTCATCAACGCCATCCAGCCACTCTATATCGCTGGAAAGTTGTTGAGCCATCGAAGCGAGCATCTCGAGGTGGCTAGACTATTCAAGAAGATCGAAACCAGCACTGGCTGGGGTGCCTTGTGGAGACTGAGGGATCTTGAGCGAGCATGGGGATACGAGTCAGGTGAAATTCTCTCTGCCATATGAGTCTGTCCTTCTATGTAATATGATGCCGTGGATGAGCGTTTAGTAATGACAGTTATTTTCAATGATGAGAAAATTAATTGCTCTATCCTCGGCCAAGGTATAAAAGGTCGAGAGCATGTATATAATTTCACCTATCCAGTGCATTATTTCAGCCTGATTTATTCCCTCTTCTGAGCATCATGTCATTCCATTCAAAAGAGGTGCCTCGCTACGAGTACTGCTTATGCATGACTCAACTTCCCCAGATTCTAGATGGCTCCAAGACAAAAAAATAATACCTAATTCATTGGGACGGGAAGAACCGCGTCATTAACCCGATGTTGAAATTGACGTAGAAAAACTGCACTGTGCCTCTAATTCCGAAGTTAGTGACGGATGGTGTGGGGTCAATAAATTTTCGAAGTCACAAGGTGACTCTTGGAGCAAGGATGCGTGGAGCCATCTGCCAAGCTTTTGCATCGCAGGTAGGCTCTGGTATCCGTTTACGGATAGGGCTTATTTTCGGTGGCCTCCGATGCGCCGAAATAGGAAATCGTAGCCTACGGCTCGCAACCTAAAGCACCACGTTGTGCGGGATCCCCACATTTCCCTCACCCCGACTGGGCCAAAGCAAGAGATTTCTCTGGGGAATTCCTGGAGTGAGCTGATCTTCATGTGGCCAGATTTTTGCCTGTTCCTAGTGTTTATTCTGGAGAAACTGGAAAATTTCCCCAAAGTCCATTATCGCTCGGAGAAGTGAAAATGGTTATAAAAATCATGTTCCCCCTCTCGTCAATCCTTTCGTCCCTTGTCTGAGGCGACTCATTTGCACACAATAATCACCCTGAGATCTTTGGGTTTATTGACCAGACGCCAATATGAGTGGTCGTTCATCTTCTGACCTGGAGGCACCTGTCTCCCAGCCAGTGGGCTATGCGGAACATCGGGCCCAAATGGAGAAGAAATCGATGTGGCAGTCGCTACGGGAGAACCCCAAGGTTCTGTTCATCGCCTTCTTTGCCTCGTAAGTGCCTCGAGCTGCGATATTGTGAAATTTGCTTTGACTAACGATGGATAGGTTTGGTGGTTTCGAGTATGGTTACCAACAAGGAGTGCTGGGGCAATCCTTAGTGATGACTCGGTTTACGGAAAACTTCCCATCGGTCGTTCATTCCTCTGCGGCTACCGGATGGCTCACCTCCGTTCTTCAGCTGGGTGGTATCGTGGGATCTCTCTCTGCCGGCGTCTTTGGAGAGATCTTCTCGAGAAAGTACACCATGTTCGCGGCGTGCTGCTGGGTCATCCTAGGAAGTTATCTCTACGTTGGTGCTTCGGCAGGAATGGCCTCTCTCCTGTATGCTGGGCGATTCTTTACCGGTCTGGGAGTTGGTCTTTTCAGCGGTGTCGGCCCCTTGTACAATGCCGAACTGGCCGCTCCGGAAATGCGAGGTCTCCTGGTCTCCTTCTATCAATTTGCAACCATCCTGGGTATCATGATTTCCTTCTGGGTGGGCTACGGCAGCAATTACATTGGCGGCACTGGTGAAACACAATCCGATCTGGCATGGCGTCTGCCCTCCATCATTCAAGGGATCCCTGCTTTTGCACTTGCTTGCGGCATCTGGTTTATGCCCTTCTCGCCTCGGTGGCTGGTCAAAGTTGGACGAGACCAGGAGGCTCAGTCCACGCTCGCCTGGATGAGGAAATTGCCGGTCGAGCATGACCTTGTCCAGATGGAATATCTTGAAATCAAAGCAGAGGCATTGTTTGAGAAGAGAGCCTTCCCCAACACGGCTGAAAAGGGCATTCTGAAGAACCAGTGGGCGCAGTATGCCAACTGCTTCTCCACCATGGACAACTTCAAGCGTGTTTGCACCGCCTGGCTGGTGATGTTCTTCCAACAGTGGAGTGGAATTGATGCCAGTACGTTTACTTAGCTCTTGCTACCTGTCCTAGGCTGACATTTTGCACAGTTATCTATTATGCTTCCAACGTCTTTGTCAGTCTCGGACTGACTGGCGGAACAATCGCTCTCCTGGCCACTGGTGTCACTGGAGTTGTGTTCATTGTAAGCACCGTACCAGCTATGGTAAGTCATCTATTCTTCCTGCCCCTTGCTCGACGCCTAGCTAATACTCCATAGCTGATCATTGACCGGGTTGGTCGGAAACCCATGTTGCTGGTCGGTTCGGTGGTCATGTTCTTGAGTATGGTGATTGTTGGCGTTATTGTTGCCAAGTTCCAACACGATTGGCCGTCTCATGTCGCAGCCGGATGGACTGCAGTTGGTAAGAGTTCCTCCATAGTCACCCCTGATCCTTGCAACACTGGCTTACCCGATTACAGCACTGATCTGGGTCTACATCGCTGGTTTTGGCGCTACCTGGGGTCCAGTCTCATGGACGCTGGTCTCTGAAATCTTCCCTCTCTCGATCCGAGCAAAGGGAGCCTCCATCGGAGCCTCGAGCAACTGGTTGAACAACTTTGCCATTGCATTTTTCGTACCGCCCATGCTCAAATCGTGGCAATGGGGCACGTATATCTTCTTCGCCGTCTTCCTTCTGGTCGGCATCTTTTGGGTCCAGTTCTACCTCCCTGAGACCAAGAACGCGTCATTGGAGGAAATGGACCGGGTGTTCAAGAGTCATACCGGTGAGCGCGACGCCCAGCTCCTTCGTGAAGCACAACGCGATGTCGGCTTGACGGCACTGCTGGCCAGGGCAGAGGGAGGCAACGGTATGTCGAAAGGGCCAATTTCGGAAGAGAAGTTTGTGGAGAATGTCTAGATGATGTTCTTCATTATATGACGGATGAGATTAACGCATGTGTCTGTAATTATTTTTCCTTGTCACGTTGAATATGTATTCAGATATATATATATATCCGGGGATGGTGTTCCATCAGCTTAGTTTAATCACCAGATTTACCAAACTTTTCTCAAGGTCTCTTGTAGACATTATATTACTTCATGTGTAGTCTATATCGAGACAATCACCTTACTTTATTTCATAATTTAGAATACCTAGCCTATCACCATATTAAGACCGTAACCCATTCGGCATCAGCAGAGTGAACTTGGAGGGATGACGGCCGGATGAACAATTGATTTGGTCCGAGTCGTTGTCAGAGTCATTCATCTCTGAATATTAATGCCAGCGACTTCACTTTCTTTCCTTACAAGTCAACAGATAGCGAGGCATCAATCCGTATGCATTAGACAAATCTGTAAGCAAGAAAACCCTGAAAAGCAAGAAAAAGTGAACCAAAAGTATTACGTAAAAGAGGTACATAATTCAGGATTGTGGGGTTAGTCTGATTGGTCCATACCCAGCAGTCCTTTATATGTCAGTAAAATTCCGGCCGGGGTTTCTCCACATCCCCCGATATGGAGGAAACCGAACGAAAACCGGTTGACGGTCAAGCCGCTTTTCATCGGTCAGCCGAGGAGTCCAAGTCTGGCTAATTCTGGGGTGCAGAGGCTCAAAGACCCCTTTTTGACACTGTCACAGCACCATTCTCGGGTTGTCCTGGGGAACAACCGAGTACCACGATGCCGACGAAGAGAACTACCCCAGCAGGCAAACAACGTGTGCGCACTGGCTGCTGGACGTGTCGCCGACGCAGAAGAAAATGTAAGAATTACTGACACTTTATTAAGAGGTGTTGAAATCTGACTGTATCTCCCACTCAGGCGATGAGGCCAAGCCTCGCTGTGACAATTGCACTGCAAAAGGCTTCATCTGTAAATATCCCAGCAAAGTCACCTTTGTCTCGGTTGCAAATGTATCCGATCTACAATCCGATGGGACAGGATCAACGTATAGCACTATCAGAGTAGGATGATAATTGCCAAAGGAGTGCGCATCGAGTCCGCTGACTGACAGTCGATAGTTTGTGGATGAGACCCCCGCAACGCCTTCATTGCACGAGAGTGGGACGGTAGAGCACGAGCAAACTCCAGCAGAATGCCATGCAGAGCCTCTAGAACTACTTCCAACCCCCAATCACGCTAGGGCGCGCCTTTCTTCGAGCAGTGCTATTCCAGTCCAGCAGGCTCGGCGCGAGCTTTCTTTTACCGCTCTGTCGGATTCCGGCAATGATCCTGAGACAGGGTTACTGCGACATTACTGCTATGCGCTAGCCCCTTGGATTGATGTCGGCGATCCCAGCCGTGCTTTCGGCCTCGAGTTCCTGATCCTTGGCAGGCGGGTCCGACCACTTCTTGCTGCTATCCTTGCACTTGCTGCGGGCCAAAGGTCGCTTGTGGTGCCGAGACACGCAGCCGACGACCTCGCCATGAGCCTCAAGTTTCGCGACGAAGCTGAGAGCGGCCTTCCTTTGCAAACTACTACTATCCAGAGAGTAGGAAATGTATTTTTCATGCTGCATGACTTCTTTTCTTCCCGTCCATCCCAGTGGAAGACTTTGGTGACTGGTCATATCAATGCGCCAGGAGGCCTCGGATGCCTGGCAGCCTCTGACGGAGGGCTCAATGAACCGTCTTTCTGGGTGACACTCAGAATCGGTGAGTTGGATAAAACTTCCTGGGCTCATTGTCAGAAGCTAACACTGGCCAGATCTTGCTGCATCTATTATAAGCTCTGAGCCCCCACATATGCTGATGCCCCCGCCAGTGTCCACTTCACAGTCAGCTCCTATCAAACAGGTCTATCAGCATATTCTCTTGCTTCTCGCGCATACCTTGACCTTCATTTTCGGGGGCCCAACCACATATCTTGAGGGCCTGGGCCAAGTAGATACAGTCCCCGCTTTGAATCCTGTATCGCAATGGAGTTATCTATGGACGGAATGCCGGAGATGGTATCAGAATCGTCCCCTGCAAGTGCAGCCCGTCTTGGATGTTCGAGCTGCGCACGCAGATGAGATTGACCCACAGAATGCATCTTCCTTCCCAATCTTGGTCTACACCACACCCCTCGCACTAGTCGCCAATGCTGTCTACCATGTCGCGTCTTTTCTCCTTCTGACTCGCAAACCGCGCTTTGTGAAGACGCTGACCGGCCCGAAATGCCTGTCCTCCTCTATCTGGCATGCTCAGTCCATTGCCGGTATTGCAACTAGCAACGATACGGTCGAGCAGTGGGACCCGATCCTCATCGCGGCGCTGCTTCTCATAGCCAAAGATATGACCCACCATTTACAGCAGTCGGCGGTGTTGAACCGGCTACGACGAATTACGGAGTTGACAGGGATCAACTTGGACTACGAGATCGAATCTCTTCAATCCCAGTGGCGCATGTCACGATACGAAGAACCAATTGCTTGATGCCAGAGCACATCGGGACTTTATGATTTCATCTAGTGGTTGTTCAACCTATCGACTTCCAAGGCCTTTGGAATGCTCTGCATCGATCCAGGCCTCTGCACGCATAAGGCCGCGGCACAATTTGCCCGTCGAACAGCCTGCTCAATGGCGTTATCGAAATCTTCAAGCGGGGCCGATGTCGCGATGAATTCGGCAAATGCCGCGGCAAAATATCCAACAAAGGTGTCGCCAGCGGCCGTCGTGTCAACCACGCTCTGTACCCGAATCCCATCGACTAGGCCCTTTCTGCCGGTGCAGGTCGAGAAGAAAACACCCTTCGCCCCAAGGGTAATTAGGACGATCTTGACGTTCGCGAGCTCATGGAACCGCCTCGCCAGGTCTTCCGGCTTCAACTCGCCTGTTGCCTGGGTGTCGATCGCTGAATCTGCTGAGATGGATGCCTGCATTTGCGCCGCTTCGGTCTCGTTCATGACGAGAACGGATGTGTTGGCGAGCGCGTCAACTGGGACGCCATCTTCGAAGACCGGGGCAGGATTGAACAGGACATGTGTTGGATTTCCTGGCTGGTTGAAATGCTTCATCAAGTCCAGAGTCGTGTGTCTGGGAATCTCGCCTTGTAAAACAACCAAAGCCGGAGATTGAGGATAGGATTGGATCGTAGCGAGGATCTTCTGAGCATCATCCATCCCCGCATGATTGGCCCCTGGCACCACCAAGATCCTGTTTTCGCCGTGCGCTGATTCTTCAACGATGATTGTTGCCGACCCGGTGCGGCTGTCTGTTTTCTCTTCAATATACTTTGTATCTACACCGGAACCCTCTAGCGTCGGTCGGATCAGTGTTGCGTAGTAGACGTCGTCGGCGCCCACAGCGCCAATCATGCTCACAGTGACTTTTGCGGCGTCATTGGAGGTGAGAGAGGCTCGACCACATGCGACAGCCTGGTTTGCACCCTTTCCGCCCGCAGTCACGGAGAGTGAGTTTGCTGTTAAGGTCTCCCCTGGCCCGGGACACCGGGATGTTGATACTGCGAAGTCGATATTCAGCGAACCGACGACGCAGATGTGGGTCGTGTTGGAAGACATGCTGCAAATTTGAAATGTGGTGTTTAGAATACTAAGAAATTAATACTGAATCAGAATATGGATGACTTGCAACTTGGATATTTATGTTTGTCCTCACTTAGCCCGCCTATGCCAAGGTGGAGCCGTCCAAATGCGGGAACCGTAGGCTATGCACCTAGAATCGGCCCACTGCATGCAAGTAAATAATTTTCCAAACCATCTCTTGCATATGAAATATTAATCCCCCTGCACTGATTTGATTGGTTTCACCAAAGAAGAGCGCATAAAATGTCGCGCTCGCGCAGTTATATAAGTCTGGGGGAATTTAGGCTACGGCAACAAAATCAAATGTCTCAAAGTTGTCATAACCCTCTCCTCCGTATAACTATCATATATCACTGATTAAACAGTAGAAGCCACATATGATACTGTTTAAATAATAGGAATCAATAAATCAGTTAACAGGAAGAGCTAGCTGTCATAAGCAGTGGTAATACTATGTTCATGGATAAAGTCTCCTATGTGATATGCGCGAAGCAGTAAACAAGGCTGCTGCAAACTGAAAAGAACTAGAGAGTACATATGCTTGGCTACCTTAGAACCATTAATAACCTTCTTAAGGTATGTTTGCCAAGGAGAATAACATACTGGCGAAGAATTAAGGTAGCCAAGTATGGTTTTAAGTTATCCGCATTAAGAGTCGTGCATCCCATGGATAATTTAGACACATGAAAGAGTCTCTAGCCTAACTGACCCTTCCACCTAATTTCAGGGTCCTAGCGGTGCGACCCTGCCACCTCAACGTAAGGAGCCATCTCAACGGAAGGATGTAAGGATATACAGTTTGCTAACTAATATAACGACAAGAGAGAGCTGAGAGGCTATAAAATTAACCAAAATCTTTATACTTATAAGATTATGAGTATATTCGTTTTTGGTTATATTTTATTGAAATAGAATTAGAAGGGTTATGCCAGAGTCAACACCCGCGCCAGTACCATCCTCAACTTTCACCACCAGCCTTTAACCACTTGAGCACAGTATTATTTAGAAGTGGTTCCAGGTCGGGAAAAGAGACCCTCTACCTTAGCCTTGTGAGTGTAATAAGATACCGCATCATCCTCCCTGACCGTTCTTCTTACTTTGTGTGTTCATCGTGACTGTGACTCTTGATGAATTTTTTGGCCCTCTATTTGCCGTGTTGGTAGCATAGACAATATATAGATACCCCTTCAAGTGATTGGATAGAGCTATGATAGTAAAAGGCGCCACAGAAGTTGAGAGAAAAAATTTTCTGCAGTCCCGTTTTAGGCATCTATGTTTTGCGAGGTACAGGATGAGAGGGATTTTTGGGAGCCAATGGAGCTTCAAACTTTGATCAACCCGCTCGCTCTATCAAGCATCTGCTAGCCCTGAATGATAGAGAAGGCAATGGATTGAATCTGAAATGAGATTGTTGCTCTCACGTCACAAGTTCAGAAGTACTAACACGAAGACAATAGTAGTACCTAGAAGAGCCATGCTAAATGGTACTGATACTGCTCCTAATGGTCCGTCAATTGGACGACTTCCTTCGCCTGCCGCGAATGCCGCGAATCGTAAGAAAGCAGTATGTGTCATATCTGTTGTTATAGATAGCAGGGAACAGATCATAGCAGCCTAGCAGGCGCGTGAGGGAATTAAATGCATCAATCCAAGCTTTTTCTTGGACGACCCAGACCGACTAACAACAGATCTGACGGACGTGAATGGCTGAATAAACGGGGCTGGACCGATTAAGGTCATCTAAAAGTCGTCTATAGGTCTCCAGTTCCCGAAGCCAAGAGAATGTATACATGATATAAGATTTTTTGTTTTCCCTTCCACTTCCGTCCGCTCCCCTACTTGTTGATCAACTCGAATTTCTTCTCATCAATTACTGTTGCTTCTACTTCATCGTACAACCAATTCGGATTCTTCCGCTAAATCACACATCGATGAAGAACCTTGACCTGACTATCTTTTGCCTCTGTGTCACTGCAGTGGAATGCCATAAGCGCAGACCCGACGTTGTCTGCCCAGAGCTCCTAGAAGAACGTCGCCCGCCATAGGACAAGCAGTATCGACGGCCAATGCTTCGAAGAGTATCAGTATAGACTCAGAAGATGACATAGGTTGCCTTCTGTGTACGTCTTCATTGTCGAGAATGCTCTTAGGGACGCGCATGCTGACATGTAACAGCTTAGCACAGCATCTTCAGATTTTGTACACTCGTTAATCCAAATTCGGCATCTTCGTATACAACCAAAAACCGGGAGAAGATAAAACTCAAAAGAAAAAAGAAAAAGAAAAAAGAAAGGTGAAAATAAGTACCAACCATACACAAAATGAATCGCTTCATGAATTTCCTGGCCAAGCCAGGAGCAAAGGGCGAGATCCAAGGCGTGGCTCCAACTCAATTCATCGAGAAAGACGGCCTTGCGATTGACGAGCCTAACGCCACTGGCTACGTACCGAAAAGCAAACCCCGAATGCTAGATCGGTGGCTAGATTTCGTCGTTCGGATGTCTGGCTCAGAGCCAGTCTTCTTCTTCATCCTCGCGGGTCTCCTCGCCTGGGCTTTGCTTGGCATAAAGTACGGGACCAGCGACCTCTGGCAAGTTCTGATCTCCGACATTCAGGCAATCGTCAGCTATGTGTTTGACTCCTTCCTTGTCAGACAGCAGCTCAACGCATACGACGAGGAAATGACTGTGGCCGCCGAGCTGCAGTCGCGCATCCTCAGCCACCGCAGGATGCTGGAGAGACTGGACCTAGAAACAGACAGGAAGGATCCAGAGAAGCAAGCCCGTCTGACAATGATCGTGGCTCAGTACCGGAACGCTCCCGAATTCAGCGCAGAGCTCCCTACCGAAGGGCGTTTTGGGCGGACCGTCACTTGGTTCTCTCATGTACTGGGTCATCTCGGCACAGTCACTCTATACTGGGTTGGCGTCTTCGTCTGGATTGGCCTCGGACACCTGGACGGATACAGCAACGAGTGGCAGCTGTACATGAACTCGGCGTCTTCGGCGTTGATGGTGTTTGTCTTCGCATTCCTGGCTAACATCCGCGAGCGACACTCCGCCTACACCCTTAGTTGTCTGAATGCAATCTTTAAGGTTGACGCAACGCTTGAATATCGCCTCCGGCTCCTCACTGGTGATAACATTGAAAACGACGTGGTTATCCTCCCAGCGCCCAAGGTTAGCGGAGTTCAACGTGCCATCTTCTACTATGCGGATTTCGTCGGGACTCTGGTCGGCATTACCATCCTCCTCGTCATGATGATCGTCTGGGTGGCGATAGGGCCTCTGCTACACTTCAACGCCAACTGGTGGCTGATCATTGGCACTTATGCTGGTCTCATTGGTATGAATGATGGCTTTGTCCTCCGAAACATGCAAGCTCGCCTCCGAGGTTTTGCCGATCTGGAGTTTGGAAAGGTCGAGGCGGAAGAGAACAAACTGTTTGCGAGTATCCGTCAACCCATGCCGGTCAAGGAGGTCACTGGACAGAAAAGTCTGACGCACCGCGTCTCCGATGCGATGAATCGGGTTTGCGCACATGAGATCACTGTTGTGGCCGGCTTCCTCGTCATTGTGTGTCTTATTGCAGGAGCAAGTGCGATGAAATGGACGATGACGGGCCAGTTGCTGTGCAATGTCCCACCGAGTTTGATCGAGTCATTCTTCATGATCATCTTGATCACAGGTCACAACTCGGCTGACGATAGCAAGCGAGTGGAGCTGCGGAATCTCTATGAGAGGCGTCTGAATCTTTTGGCTTTTGTCAATGGTGTGCAGACTCTTCGAGATGAGATGAACGAGCCGGAGAAGGACTAGTCATTATGGTTTCGCTCCACTGAGACCATGCATTCGTCGTTCAAGGATTGTGGATTGGGAACAGTCGTTTATTTTGCTCTTACTCCTTGTCTTTATTGTTTTAGTTTCCAGTGTTGTCGTTGAGTTGTCTGTGGTGTGGTGATCGGAGCTAGTGGCAAAAGTTCATGTTTTTCGTCTTAATCTCGCACTGCGTTAAAGTGTTGCTGACTTAGTTACTGATACAAACTCATTAGAAAATCTCAAGTTTGAGCATATGTGCATGTATCAGAAGATCATGGACAATAAATTGCCAATAAAATTCTGCCCTGCCAGTCTCTTATCACCTTTCTACAAGTTGAGTGCAAGCTGTAATAGAGAACCTGGCGTACCTATTACCCTTGCTTTTGTGACACATACCTATCAACTATGAGTATCCATCCCACAAGGCCAAAGAATACCAGTAATCCTTAAAATGGGAGGGGGAAGAAAATTCACAATTAAACTGCCCAACTTAACCACTATAGTCATGACTGATTTTCTGTATGAGAGATGAGATTATGCCACTTGGAGAAAACATTATGTGGATCATACTTCCTCTTCAGAGCCTGCAATCTGGGAAGATTGTCCCTGAAGAGATAAGATGCTCCAATCTCTTGGCCTAAAATGAGTTGTCAGCATGTAATCAAGTTAGAACAACATCACAAGTGGGCCCACCTGCAAAATTAGCATTGGCTTGCACCGCAGGCTCATTTTTGCCAGCAAAACAAGCAGATTTCTTGATCCTTGAGAGTAGGGCTCGCATGTATGTATGCATTGCCGCGTCATGCTCCGGGTCATACCAGCATAGAAGCAACGCGACATTGTAGTATCGTCCTCGATCAGCGCAGGCTGTGGCGTCGATAGGGACACTGATCGTCTTCCCATACGGTATGAGCTGGAACATTAGCACGCTGTTCTTTGATCGCGGATACTGTTCCATAATCGCGTCGAAATGTTCCCATAAATCACAGATCAGATGCCGGTCAAGTGGCATGGATACTTTAGTCCCAGTGAAACACTTCCGACCCTCTGGGACTGGATCGACATTTGCAATTCGGTTGAGTTCTGTGTAGGACATCATGGACGTCTTGTTTTTTGAAGGGCCCAGCGAGATTAACGGCGCGAAGAACTCCTCTGCCTTCTCTTGACTGCCGTTATAGAATGGCAGAACCAAGATGGCTGTACGATCAGCCGCCGATGGTGCCGCAAGCCCAAAGAAAAGGCCACTGTCTTGATCCTGCTGCTCATCGAAGCGATTGGCGAATTCAAGGATTCCTGGTAATCGGTCCACAGTGAAAATGAGCGTTCCACCATACACTGACCCGTCAAGGTCATAAGCCCGGAAAACCAGCTCTGTCACAATCCCAAAGGCTTGTCCTGCCCCACGCACTGCCCAGAATAAGTCCTGGTGGCTCTCGTCAGACGCCTCTGCAATTGTACCGTCTGCTAAAACCATTCTGACACTGAGTAGATTGTCGCTGATCAGACCGTAGCGCCCAGTTAGCCACCCAAAGCCGCCTCCCAGCGTCGTCCCTGCGACTCCTGTGTGGCTTGCAGTGGATCCAACAACTGCCAGGCCATACGCAGCGGCGGACTCGTTAACATCGTCCCAGATAGCGCCCCCCTGGACACACACAGTTCTGGAGGCAGGATCAGTCAAGACACGGCGCATTTTAGTCAGGCTTATGACCAGTCCACCGTGGGTAGCAGACGAGCCAGTGGTGGAATGTCCACCAGCCTCCGTGACGAAGTTGATATGTTGCTTTCGCGCAAATTTGACTACTTCAGATACTTCTGATGTAGAGGTAACTTCGACTATAGCGCCCTGTTTGGCAATCAGCCCCCGTCGTATGTATAATGAGAACGTGGAGAAAACACACTGCATCTCGCTCACAAGTATCACTCCATCTCTTGATCTTTTCCGCATAGTCGTCAGATCCGTAACAAATCACATTTGCCCTGGTCCCTTCCAACCACCGTCTTAGTTCTAGCACATGAGAATATGACATGAACGGCATGATGTATCTTGTCCAAAGGCACAAGGGCTGGGGATGTAGCTACGAAGTGCAATTGTAGAATAGAGAATAAAGAAAGACCTGTCACATGGAGATACCCTGTTTTAAACCAGGAGCAGGGAAGGATTTCTAGCCTTGCTATTGGACATGATTGATCGACTTCGTCATGATCGTTTCTACCGAAAAGTATCACTCGGTCGGACCACAAAAAGAGCGGAGCTCGACCTCTAGTACCTTGGATAAAGAAAGGTAAGATCTTACTTCTTGAATATGATTAGCCATGCTCACAAGACGTAATCCTAACGGGACTAAGTTACATCCAATCTCTCCAGCCATATTCACAGAAGGTCTAGAGACACCTTTGGAGCATCTTTGTTTTTCAAATTATAGTTACAATTGCAGACATGCCCATGAAATGGATAGTTTCCTCGATGCTCACACGACAAAGTCCAGGCATATGTCAGAGACATCTACTAATGCGCTCTGGCACAACGGGCAGCTATTATGATCCCTCAAAAACCATCTTTCGAGACAGAGATCATGGAAAACATGACGACACTGCAGAGCATGAATCGGATGATGTTCAAGAACGGGATCTAAACAGATGGAGCTGTTACTCGGATTAGCAAGATATCCCCGCACTTTGGGATCCTTGACTTTTAAGGGTCAAACTTCTTACCATGCGATGCTGTTGTACTGGAGACAAGGAGCGTCGGCAGGTTGCGTTGAAAGCAGCCAGGAACCAAAGGGCTCTGTAGGAGCCGCCTCTTCAAGCTCATTTAGTTTGTCTGCTATGACTTGTCGAACTGATTGATCATAGATATGAGGGTCTTGATGCTCATCCTGCGCGGTGCAATACGATGTGTATAGCATCCTATCATTCATGGTCAGTGTGCCTTGTTGGAGGTAAGGACAGTCATGCTAGTCAAGAGACTGTTTACCAGAGTGAAAGGATCAAATAAAAACTGCCACATGCACAAATAGCGAAGTACAAAGTTGTCCGACCCCTTGTGTCAATCTCGAGGTCACTATCAGAAGTCAAGTAAGGTGTAGTAGGCGTTTGCCTCTGCAAACTGCCGTACATGTCCATAGTGATCTGGCCTGTCTTGATCCCATATCTCCTTTGATGTATTATCAGCACCTCTCGACATGTCCAGGCAATCAAAATCAGGTGAGTGGCATGATTTATACCGTGCTGAGGCTAGCTTGATGTGATTGGGGAACCAAGGACCGGGTTTCCATAAGAAAGCTTTATTGTTGGTTACTCCCATGAGAACCATGGGAGATAGCTATAACTATGTTCTTGGCAAATCATCTACAGTCATATCTGCCATGATTTTGTCATTAAGCTTGATACCTTCCAAATACACTTTATTATGACTCTGCAAGGTGAAGCACCATCCTTATCAACTCCAAAGCTTAATATCATGCCACCGCAGACAGAACATGGGCGGGTGGCAAAAGGTCAAAGGAACACTCTTCCCAGTCAGACAGGGCGCCCTTTTAGGTTTGACTATCGTATGATTAGTTGCCACCCTGAATCTGGTATTGATATGTTGAGTCATGGTGTAAATGACAAGACGTATTGTATATTCGCCAGACTGGAAATAGATTTCTTGAGATGTTTAATTATTATGAAATTTAGATCGTTCTTCACAAATATAGTTTAAAGGTAAAGAGAATCTTTAAATGACCTCATATGTTTCATCACAGGGCGTCAATTGCAGTTAGATTTGTCTAAGAGTTGAACAGGAATATGATGTGTCTTATCAGTCAATATGGCCGATATCTGACAACTATCAGGTGGAAAGGATAAGCTTGACTGATCTGCCAATGTGCGAGTGACACTAGCATCTGTATAGAATTCTGGGGTTGAAGTAGCCAGGACATTCTCTGCAGTGCGACTCCATCATCGTGGTTTGTCCATTATTGATGATATTACTTGGGTCAGCTTCAGGCACATGGAAGTTTGTATGACTGAGACCATATGGGTAGTATTTACATGCTTGAAAGCTTCAGGAGTCACCTGCCTTATGACAGTCAGCACAGTCATAGTGGGCCGCCTTGACTTTTAACTGCGTATGGTGACATGAATGTATGGTTTCGTGCCATGAGTAATGACAGGAATAGTAAGCTACGTGACTTCACAGTCTATACATAGGGCACCATCCTAATTGGTGTACTTATCTACTTATGGTGGATAGAGAAGCCCCTTTCCAGTAAAGCTAATGATACTAGACTATAATACTAAGGCTGTTTAGTCCTTCAACCTTGCAAATGGAGACTGAAGCATGTCAAATATAAGAAATTAAGCTAAAGGTCTCTAGAGATAAGCGATTCATAATGGGTCGTTTGTGCACATATAATGTCTAGCAGTAGTGTGTGCAGAAGGAGTGTATGTCTCTCCTCTACAAATTATAGTTGTGCTGAGCTTCTTCATGCGGCCCAGCCTCCAGCAATTACCATCTGGGCAGCTTAGTGTACGCTAAGTAAGGTGGGCTAAATAAGACTTCTTACTGCAGTTAAGATAAGAGTACTACCTAATACAGATGGGAATTAGCCGGTAGCTGCCGGTACATTCGTCTAGTCAAAGGATGAGAACATAGAAGGTCGATATTATATCAGATAGAATACAGATGGTGCCTCTAATTGCGTCTATATAAGTCATACATCATACACCAACAGTGATCGTCCCGTGGAATTCCTCGTGAGCTGATTCTTGAACTTCGGCTTTTGTGACATCCTCCTCAGCGAGTTTCCGTGCTGCTCTCTCCGCAAGCACGTCACTGTGAAGTTGATAGGCGCGCTCCATGTCCCAATAGAACGGGCTGGGTGTGGAGAACAAGGCGTCAATCGATTCCAGGGACCGATTGCACGTTTCCGGATATAACAAGTAGACAATTGGAATCCAGAGAATATTAAGCCCAGCAAGGAGGAAGTAGCTTCGACTCTTCAGACTTCCAAACATGATGGGATTGACTAATGTAGTCATGCCGACTCCAATAGCCCAACCGGTGATGCCGAACCCGTTCCCTTGCGCTCTGAGATCCGATGGGAAAATCTCCGTGGGCACAAGGAAGGCCACCGTTCCCCATGTCGCAGCATAGCCCAGGTTGAAGAGGAAGAGCATTGCCACCGCAGCTGGTGCAAACTGCGCAGCTTTGCTTGGGGTTTGAAGCGAGCCTTCATACACGCCACCGGCCTGCAACAATAATTATATTAGCTCCTGATCTCAAATTCTGAGACAACGACTGAGACTTACCACAAGCTCGACAATAAACAGAACCGTGGACCCTAGCATCAGACACTTTCTCCTACCAAACCGATCCACAATCTGCGCACTTATGAGTGTACCGACAATGCCGATTGTGTTCAGTCCTCCTGCGAGACCATTTTGCGTAACCTCGCTATAACCGGCCTGGCTGAGAAGAACGGGGGAATACGCCGTAACAGCCTGTGATCATTGTAAGCGTTTACCCTAACACCTTGCGAACGCCTTAAGACTTACTGTAATACCCGTCCACGATGCCATGATCTGAAGCCAGACACAAAGCCAGGCCCGTCGGCCTAGATTCGAGCCGGGTCTGCCACCCTTGCCAACCAGGATTTTGACGAACTCGATAGGAGAACTGGGCTTGTTGTCTTGAGCGGACGCAACAATTTCCATGTACTCATGGTCAATGTCCGCAGGGGTGGCTTTATGGGCGCGGACCCTGGTCAGCAGGTCCCGAGCTTCCTCGTTACGGCCGACCGAGGCGAGATAACGGGGGCTATCCGGTAGCATTTTGATGAACAAGACCAGTATCAGAGCGGGTACACATTGAAAGGCGAGCAGAAACCGCCACCGGATATCGGAGTAACCGTGATTGATAAAGGAGAGTCCGAACGACATCCAGTATGCGATGGAAATTCCCAAATCTAGAAGATGTCAGTCAATATTCCCACGAAAGGGTATCCTGCATATGAAACTAACAGTTTGCAATGAACACATATCCCAAGAAGCCTCCGCGGTGCTCTGCTGAAGATGTCTCCGCCACCAGAACGGGCGTGATACCGGTCAGAGCTAGTAGAGATGAAGTTAGCAAAGGTCATTACAACTGTCTGGATGATGCACTATGCGGTACATACCTCCAGTACCGACACCTGTTATGACTCTGGCGACCAGCATGAAATCGGAGCTCTGGGTTGCAGCTTGCAGAGCACCTCCAACCAACGCGAATATAGAGCCGATGAGTAGACCGTTGATACGACCAATACGGTCGGCCAGCCACCCCCCGGCAAAGCAGCCAAAGATACATCCGAGATAGTAGATACTGACAATACCTCCCTGATGGGTAGTATCAGTCACCTTGCCATTTGGCTCGCCAATGCCGACTTCAGTAACGTAAGTGGGAGCGCTGTTGACGCCTCCCATAACCCCTTGGTCATAGCCCTCGAAGAAGATGCAAATAAGGGAGAAAATTTGAATAGCTGCATTGAGCTGCGACGGCGAAAGCCGTTTCCAAAGGGTAGTATACCCCATGATGAATTGACCTTGCAAAATATATCAACCCCGGAGTTTATACACCAGCCGTTGGAGCTTGCACTTTGCAGTAGAAACGAGAGTAATGCGGAGGGAAAATCCGGGGGGAAGAGGATTGATTTAAATAATGGTCTGAGCCCTATTCCTGCACTCCATCCCCAGTCCCAATCAAACCGATCCATAAAACAAGATTGAGGCGTTCCGGAGCAGTTTCGATCGACATCGTGTCAAAGTGTACTTCGTCTGTCCGCACAATGGCGAAAACTCGGGGAGAAGCCACAATGCGGAGAGCGTCCCCAGGATTTCGGCCGTTTAAGCGTTTAGCCTTTTACCCTTTAAGCATTTAAGAGCTCACCCGTTTAACAATTTACACGTCCAACCAATGACAATCCAGGAAGGCTTGAAGTTCAGGCCAATGATGTCCGTGGCTTGGTTTGTAGTACTCAAATGAGGGCAAATAAGATGGAGGCTGGCCCAGATTACAACGGCGAGCTGACCTGTAGTCACAAGCTGACCTGCCTTATCTATTTAATCCCTCGCTCCGTCCTCTGCCAAGGGAACGTCAGGTTTAATCGCTATCGGTGCATCTTCTCAGCTACGAACGATGACTGTCAGCGACGCTTCCAACGGTACTTCCAACCGCCAGGCCCTGGACTTGACCGTCCTGGGCTTGAACAGCGGCACATCAATGGTGAGTAGGAACGAAATTATCGCAAAAATAGAGGACTCACAGACTTGCAGGATGGAATTGATTGCGCCCTTTGCCATTTCCGCCAGGAGACTCCGGAGTCTCCCATGCATTTCGAGCTTCTCAAGGTACGTCTGACAGTATCCTCAACCACGACAGTCAGTGCGACAACTAACGCACATGGCCTTGTTAGTATGGCGAGATCCCCCTCGAGCAGACCATCAAGAAGCGGGTTATGAACATGATCCTTCACAATAAGACCTCCCCGTCGGAGCTATCGGAAGTAAACGTCATTCTGGGAGAAACATTTGCAGCTGCCGTCAAGCAGTTTTGCCAGGACCACGAGGTTGACATCTCGACGATCGATGTGATCGGATCTCACGGTCAGACCATCTGGTTGCTCTCCATGCCGGAGCCAGGCGAAGTACGCAGCGCGCTCACCATGGCCGAAGGCACTTTCTTGGCTTCTCGCACCGGAATCACCACCGTCACGGACTTTAGAGTCAGCGACCAGGCTGCTGGTCGCCAGGGCGCGCCGCTGATCGCCTTCTTCGATGCCTTGCTACTACACCACCCGACCAAGCTGCGCGCCTGTCAGAACATTGGCGGGATCGCCAACGTATGTTTCATCCCGCCTGACTCGCACGGTGGAATCGATGCCTGCTACGATTTCGACACCGGCCCGGGCAATGTTTTCATCGATGCGGTGGTCCGCCACTACACCAACGGCGAGCAGGAGTATGACAGGGACGGTGAGATGGGCGCCCGCGGCACTGTCGACCAGGAACTCGTCGACGAATTCCTCCAGAACCACCCCTACTTCCGTCTCGACCCGCCCAAGACCACTGGCCGTGAAGTCTTCCGTGACACCATTGCATTCGAGCTCATCCGCAAAGCGGAAAGCAATGGACTCAGCCCAGACGACGTGGTCGCCACCGTCACCCGCATCACAGCCCAGGCCATCGTGGACCACTACCGTCGCTATGCGCCCAAGGACCTCCAGATCGATGAGATCTTCATGTGCGGCGGCGGAGCCTACAATCCCAACATCACCAAGTATATCCAGAAGCACTATCCAAAGACGCGCATCGTGATGCTGGACGCTGCCGGCATCCCCGGCGGCGCCAAGGAGGCCATCACTTTCGCCTGGCAGGCCATGGAGGCGATTGTTGGCCGTTCTATCCCCGTCCCTACCCGTGTCGAGACCCGGCAGGAATATGTTCTGGGCAAGGTATCACCGGGCAAGAACTATCGGAAGGTGATGCGACAGGGTATGTTGTTCGGGGAAGGGCGCGACCATCTCTCACCGGTGAGTGAGATGGTCAATTATGTCAAGGGCGAGGTGTTCGACAATAAATGGTGATACGGGCTCATAGGTATGAATATAAATGTATTATAGAATGAACACAATGATTTATGATAAGTTTGCTGTTAGTAAATAATGAGGAGTTTGGCTTGACCTGTTGAGCTACATGACCACGGTACAATGAGAAAATAAGATTAAAACCGTCTCCTTGGCTGTAGTAGAGCAAGATTACATAGTAGTATTTCAGATCTTCTATGACTGTTTGACACTGTTCCAAGCATGGTATATATATATTTGTCGGCCAATGCGATGGAGGACCTATAAAGTTACAGCTAAATACCTCAAGTAGATCAAGAACAAATATAACTTTCTAATATTAAGTAAAGAAGAAACTATGTCCATACAGGTTCACAGCCAAAGTACGGATTGTCAAAATATCAGTCCTTAACCTGTACCCGTAGTTAGGACCTACAGCTCAGCATGGGCTGCAGAAGTGTCAGTGTGGGGTACTCTGGGGAAATGATTATACGTACATACATCCATAAGAATGCCAAGTATTCGCCTAACCTAAGGTAGTTGTTCCCGTATTCCGAGTTTTTACCGTGTCCTGCCGAGCTACGTATCCCTCCCTTGCCACTTAATAGCAATAGCAGGGAAAGTGCGGAATACCTCGTTAGCTTTCTATGTAATTGGTCAGCCACCGCCACTGCAACCGACACCACGGATCGTCAGTTCGACGCGTTTAACAGTTTAACAGCTCCATTTTCACGCTCTACCCTAGCGTACTACCTAGTCTCAGACCATCGTGAGAATGTCGCAACGTCCGCGGAAATTTCAGCGTGCTTCTAAGGCTTGTTAGTGGCTCCTATCAAGGACATATGCTGTTGTTTCTTCTCTAACATCTTAATAGGTGACTTCTGCCACAGACGTAGCATAAAATGCAATAAGATCAGCGGCCCTCTGGCGCCCTGCCAGAACTGCGCGGACTTTGATATACAGTGTACATTTGATCGTCCCGCCAGGAGGCGAGGTGCTCCGAGAAATGCCAGTTTAGCAGAAACCCAGTCTACTCGGCCAGTCGGCTTGGATGCTGGTGCAGGATCATCCTTGTCGCATTCAGCTCGTCCTGATGTTGTCAGACAGGCTGGCGCTGCTGATTCACCTTGGGACATTCTGAATGGCACCTGGACGACCGCTCCAACTTCCAATGACGGAACGTTGGTAAATTCGTGGAAAGCATTTGCTATTGGCTGTCAGAGCACTATTCACGATCTCGCTCACGTCTATTTCGAGATTGTATATCCCATGTATTTATCTCCTTATCCAACAACGCCGGGACAGCTGGGCTAATGGCCTTAGATTTCCCCTGTTTCATCGGTCGTCATTCCTGATGCAGCTGGAAAACAGAGAGTACCTGAAGAATCGGGGGTTATTCGCATCGACGATGGCCATGTGTGCCTTGGCCTCCGCACGGGCTCGTGACGGGGCCCTGTATTCAAAGCGCTGGTGTCCCTCGCAACTAGCAAACCCTCCCTCCGAGGTCTTTTGCGCTGCGGCAAAGGAATCCATTCCGCGAGACCTGGCCGCAGCGAAGGGTACCGAATACCTGAGGACATGTGCCATTCTCAGCATTGCCGGTATCCAGAATGGACAAATCCAGGACATGCAACAGTACACGGGCATCTACCATACGCTGAGTGCAATGGAAGGGCTGCACGATGAGAAGCTATGGCCCAAAGATTTGAGCCCGGTGGAGGTTGAGGTCCGGAGAAGGATGGTACGTAAGCGTTTCCACCGTCCCATCATCTGCGTGCATAATACTCCGAGTCTAACAGCTGTGCTAGTTCTGGTCCATATATACGTTGGATGTCTATTCGTCCATCGTATGGGGCGGAGTCATCCGCTACCGAGAAGCGCAGTCTAATGTGCAGTATCCGAGTGATGAGGATGACGATTCTATCCCCAACATGTTGTCCGTCCAAGCGGACATTAGTGATGCATACGACAGAAAAGGACAACGGAGTCAGTGGATGCGTGGCTGGAACTTCACCACCGACCTTTATCGACTACTGGAGCATGCCGTGGATTGCCAACGACGGCGGTCGCCTTCAAACACGGACGGCAAGACCGGAGTTTGGTCGTTATTCCGTCCAGCCCCAATGTCCGCGTCTTTGGTCATGGACCACGTCCTTTCCATGTACTCCTCTCTGCCTGCGCAGTTTCGAGAAACTCCGCCAGTCACCGGCGATCCGGCTCAAGATATCGTGGGCTTCCAGTCCGCTAACATCCAAGCAACTCTGCAACTGCTGCGCATGGTTCTGTTCGCAAACGAAGACCCGGCGGCGGACGGCAAATGTGACGTCGCAGGGCAAGTCCTAAGCGTCTTTTCCAAAGTGCCAGTCGAATACCTGAAAGCTATCAGTTCTCCCTTGGTATGTTCCCTTTCTGGTCATGATTCGACCATGTGAGACTGATTCTCGAAGATGCATCATTTGGGCGGAATTGGCTATTTCCTTGGGTCGGTCATGGAAGGAAGTCTCTCGGAGAAATGTTATCGACGAGTCCGCACGCTCCTGTAGGTCATCCCCTGCAATTCCCCGCAGAGATACGCCGAGACTCATGGTGATAGATTGGAAATGGCCCAGCTTCTGCATCGGTTGGAGTCAGGGCTGCGACGGTCCACTGGTGCCAGCGAGAGACTCAAAGCGCAGGTAGGTCGCATTGACGAGTACATGCGCACGCAAGCATCGTCGAATATGTCCACGCGAAGGTCATCCTTGAACCCCGACCATATGCTGTCGGAAGATCAAGACAGCATCGCATCCATAGATGCACCTCTAAACGGGTTCGAGGACCCTCTCACTCATTTTCACCTGCCGCCAGAACTACTGGATGACTGGCCGTGGTCGTTGGATACAAGTCTGCCCGAGGGAATGTTCTCAATGCCGTTCATTAAGTGAGATGCCAACAGGCGAGGCCCTCGCTTTTCAAGAATGCGTCACTCTCCCCCGAAATTGCTCTGTGCACCACTCGGAAACAGAAGCCTTGATCGCAATGAAAGATGCAAGTTTTTACGCATTTTGGAGACCAACCCTACATATGGCTAGTTCACAAAGACGACTACGAGTCTAGCTCTCATCTTTTTCATCAGCAAATGATCCTCAGCTCTCCCAGCATATCACGCTGCAGTCATCCCGTGACCTCTCTGACCAATTTACTACTATTGGGAATGAAATAGCATCAAATTATCAGAAGGTGAAGTATCGAATCAGAAGTAGAGACATTCATCAGTTGGCTCAGCTGGGAAAAGTCATAAGCGCCACTTCACTTGTCGGTAGTTCTGTCATAGCAAATGGTACGCCTCTGGCTGTCACGATCCCGCGAGAAGGGATATAATTTGGTCTCCTGAGCGGGGAAGTGAACAAATGTTGGCCATCATGGATCATCATCGTGAAAACAATGTGCTTTTTCTTCAATTGAAATAGGCTATCCTAGCTCAACAAAGCCCCGGAAAGATTGAGACTATTTAAAGCCATTTACTTCGGGCAAGACCGCTTCAATCAAAGACACCTGGCTCCTGCAGTGCCAGATCTTCTTCAACTTCAACCCTGCCGCCTGAAGAAGGGCCTTGAATTCGGCTGGCGTCCGCTCAATTCCGTTGATACACGACATCATGGTGATATCTCGGCTGTGGCTGAACCGCGTGTGGTAGCCGTAGTTGGCCGGCAGCGGGCTCGGGGCTGACTCCAAGTCAGGGTCGCCGATGGTCGTGTTCATGACCTGATCACATATCAATAGGCGAGAGTGCGCCGCCATGCTGGAACGAATGGCGGACAGGATGCGCACGCAATAGTCGTCTGACCAGTCATGACTATTGTAGTGTGCAATGTTAGCAACAGCTGTGCAGGGAAAGGACAGCCTTACAGGACATATCGCAAAAAGTAAATATCAGCGCCCTCAGTCGGGTTTTTATTGAAGATGCTATGCTCGACAAACTGCACTCGTCGGTTCTGCAATGCCTCAAGGTTCTCCCGGGGCCAGACTTTCTCCAGCCCTTGCTTGACGACCGGGCCACGGTCTTGCACAATGAACTGCAGCTTGGGGTAGACCTTGCTCAGTTGCAGGGGGAAGCCGCCGACGCCTCCCCCGACATCAACAACCAGTGCATCGCCCAAGGAGGCCCATGGGAAATCTGCGTAATGTAAGTGAGAAATCTGATCGGATGATGTCCAAGGCGAGACCTACCGTAAACATGGGCTGTCCCAAAAACTCGCCCACCGCCAACCATGGACAGACCCATAATGTCTAGCTCTGGTCTCGCGACCAGTCCATCATCCTCCCTTGGTGGGAGCCCCAGAACCAGACTCGGAATGCCAGGATAATGGCCCCCGGATTCGAGCAATTTCTCTGGGGCCACACGCTCCTCGATCCACTCCCATCGGGTCTTTTTGGTGCAGACGGCATTCTGCCAAGCCGTCTTTGCCACATCGTAAGAGGGACCAGTGTCTGGATCCAGGAGGGTGTGTGGCAGACGATCGGAGGCCGTGAAGCCCTCACTATTCACGAGCTGAACATAGGCCCGTAAGGGCTCATTCGAGACCAATGCTGCGGAAATACCATTGTTCGCGAACGTATTCGGACCGGTTTGCTGGAAAATACCAATCGAACACAGGTATCGCAAAATGCGAGCTGAAGGATCGCGCGTCAGTCGCGCCTGTCATCACAAGAGGACCTCGCTCATGATCTGAAGCTCAGGGCAGACTCACCCAGCTTGCGAGGTTCAATTCTGGCCTTCTGGCTGATCAGATCGACATGCACGCCGTCCTCATCGCCCGCTGCGAGGAGATCAGGAATGCGCCGCTCAGCAGCGATATACAAACACCGAGATTCCTGAAACTGCGTTGCTACCTCGAGGATCCTAGCGCTTGGGTCAGACACCAACTCGGCCAGCTTGCCAACCGCTGCCAGGATGGTCCGCTGAGCATCGAATAGTTCCCGGCTAGGTAGGGTGGGGACATTCTGCTTGCGAGAGCCTTTTGATGCCTTCGCCTCTGCAGACCATTCCGCAATTATGGTCTGGACGGTGCTGGAGATAATGCTGGCTGTCTGAAGAAGTTGCGCCGCGTCACAGACAGACTTTGGTTGCCGTTCCATCTTGTTGACCTTTATTCGTTTACGCGGGTTGACCAAGGGACAATTATTCCAATACGGCGTGTCAAGGTACTTATTCAGAGGGGACGGCGTACTTTGTAAGACAAGCATTCCTCTTCGGGCGGACTCGGGGTGACACTGCTGAACATGACGCAGACCCGAGTCCCGTCCGAACTGAGGGAAAATAACCCGAGAGAAACCACCGAGCCTAAAGCACCCTAAAAAGGAGTTAAAACTGGGCCGACATTAGTCGATATGCCGATTCTTTTTAGATTGCTTGTCCGTCCAGATCCGTGCATAAAAGGTAAAGATGACTACGGACAGCGGATTGCCTTGATGTCTTTAGATTGTGCAACAGGCCGAATCATACAGGGGGAAGGATAATGTAGTGTCATAAGAGCTATGTACTTATGTGTATTCTACTGCAAACCACTTTTTCTGGCCTCCTCTGACCTCAAAAGCCACCCTCTCATCCTGTGCCAGCTTCCGCAGAACCTCGTGGACAAACGGTTCCAATGCCATTGCTCGCACCTGCTCATCCAGGTCATTTCCATGCATCGCTGTCACCAGCTGCTGGACAGTGACACTGCCTTTTCCCGGGGCTCCATTGCGTTGGTCCTCGCGTTTCATCCGCTTCAACGTCTCTACGACGCGGTCTTCCCGACGGGCCTTCTGCGTTAGCTCCGCGTCCAGCTTGGCCGGCAGGTCGTGGATCACTGCGCCGTGAGCTGGATAGCCCACCACACAGCGAAGCGATTGCATCATCCGTAGTGAGGACATCCAGGTGCTAAGCACCTCGACCGCGCTGCTCCCATGGCCCAGGATGTTGTCCCCCGTGAACATGGCGTTTTCCTCCTCGAGGATGAAACACATATGGTCGTGCGAGTGGCCTGGGGAGTGTACGGCACGGACAGTAGCCCCTTCCACCCGGAAGACCTGCCCGTCTGAAATCAACTTCTGGCCTTTCCCAGGGGTGTGCTTGTAGATAGAATCGGACAGGTAAGGGTACAATCGGAGAAGATCCGGAACGCCCCCCGTGTGATCGCCATGCCAGTGGGTCAGCAGGACATAAGACAGCTCGATCGAGGAGTCGGCCAAGGTAGACGAGATCAGGCTGGCCCATTCAGGGATCCCCTGTCCCGTATCGATAATCAGACGTTGGCGGCCGGTGCCCACGATATAGGTGTTGGTCCCTTGGAGCGTGAACTTAAGCCATTCAATTAGCCGGGAACTACATGCGCTAAAACTATGCGCTTCTGCGTACCTTGCCTTCATTCTGGCCCAGAACACGCAACACGCGGGGGCTGATTTGCTCGACATCCTCAAGCGTGGGCAGCCGAGCTTGCTGCTCGTCCAAATACCCCTCCCAGGCACATATGTTGAGGGCTTGGTTGATTTGTCGATATCCTCCTCGCTTTGCATTGGCCATGTTTATGGTTCTGATGTACGAGGGGGAGCATGTGCAACGAGCGTACAGAGAAGAATTAAAAAGGCAAAAATGAAGCAGAAAGTGCCAAAGCCAATGGTCACCGTCATAACGGCCATCGGCCTCGGCCTAATTGGACGTGAGCAAATCGGCCGGACAGTCGGACGTCCCAAGCATATCGACCGAGCTCTCTTTAGGCCGAAAGCAAGACAGACTCTGACTTCCGACCACGGCATGCCCTGCTGGGTTCGATGCATGGACAGCATATAGACATGTCCGTACGCAAAAAATCTACCCTGGCTAGACTAGAGCCTCTCTATACCTAGCTGGATCGGTCTCTAGGGTTACCAACATAGCTACATCGACTTCCCACAATAGCGTGAAATTGAGCCGGTGATAGTAGCGACGATGAGGCCAGTAGACTTTACTCCTTCGTCCGAATCTCCCACGGCAGAGAAAGGAATGAAGGTCGTCTACTTTGGTAACGAGCTTCCTCAGGATGGCCTCCAAAGCGTCTGTCGACGACTACACGCCTACACCAAAGGCCGGCGTCATCCGCTCCTGGCTCGATTCATCGAGGAGAGTACCTGGGCAGTCCGCGACGAGGTTCGACAGCTGCACGCTGCGCAAAAAGCCTTGGTTCCCCCGTTCGAAAGCGTCCTCCACCTTGCTGAACAGCCGGAGCTGTGCAAGGGACCCCTTTGTGGGTCGATCGAGGGCGTGCTTCTCTGTGCCATCCAGTTGGGAACCTTTATCGGGTAAGTGCGACAAGACCTTAAGAAGATCCAATACTTAACAAAATCAGGTACTACGAAGCTTCGCCCAACGAATACGACTTTGACTCCGCCCATACATATCTCACAGGCCTGGGACTGGGCCTGTTGGCGTCGACGGCGGTCTCTCTCTCCCCGATGCTGGCGGACCTCCCCTTGGCCGGGGCAGAGGTCGTCCGAGTGGCTTTCCGTCTTGGAGTGCTGGTTGCCGACGTCTCTCAGAACCTCCAGCCCGCTGATGCGACGGGTGATCAAAGCTCATGGGCCTATGTGATTCCCAATGTCGCTCCTAAAGAAGCGGAAGAGGAGCTTACTGCTATCCACACGCAAGAAGTGAGTTCTACATGAGTATTATCCTGATGGGCAGCTAATAGCCCCAGAATACGCCCGAAGCCAGCCGGATCTTCATCAGCGCGATCAGTCGAACGTCGGTGACCATCAGTGGGCCGCCGCATCGACTCAAGCGCCTGTTTCGAATGTCTGATTTCTTCCGTGACCGCACTTTCATAGCTCTTCCCGTATATGGAGGCCTGTGTCACGCAAAACACATCTACAGCTCGCAGCACGCGCGGTCGGTGGTTGAGAGCCCATCGACAGCAGCCTTGGACACACGCTTCATCGCTAGGTACCCGGTTTTCTCGACCAGTTGCGGCGAGCCCCTCCCCACAGCCACGACAGCGATGGAGCTGTTCGAACATATCGCTACTGAAATCCTCACCCAGGCCATTGAGTGGGATAATGTCGTTCAGGGGGTTGTCGAGAGGGCCAAGCTGCTCGCAGTATCCGAGGTCCAAGTCTTAGTTTTCCGCATCTCACTTCCTGTTCATGACCTCCTGTCAGCCTTGCAGACGTCCGTAGGGGACCGTGTCGAGGTGACTATCAAGGACCTCGATCCATGGGTCACAAAGGCAAGAGACGATCAGGGATTTGCGTCGCGGGGCAATGCGCAATCCAAGATCGCGATCGTCGGCATGTCGTGTCGCATGCCCAGCGGAGCAACCGACACGGAGAAATTTTGGGACATTCTTGAACAAGGGCTCGACGTCCATCGCAAGATCCCACCAGACCGATTCGACGTGGACAGCCATTATGATCCCGCAGGCAAGCGCGTCAACGCCAGCCACACGCCATATGGCTGCTTCATTGACGAACCAGGCCTCTTCGACGCCCCGTTCTTTAACATGTCCCCCCGAGAGGCTCAACAGACTGATCCAATGCAGCGTCTCGCTATTGTCACGGCCTACGAAGCCCTTGAGCGGGCAGGATATGTGGCTAACCGCACCCCATCGTCCAACAAACATCGCACTGGCACATTCTACGGCCAAGCCAGTGATGATTACCGCGAGGTTAATTCAGCGCAGAACATCAGCACGTATTTCATCCCCGGCGGCTGTCGCGCATTTGGGCCGGGACGGATCAATTACTTTTTCAAACTCTGGGGGCCGAGCTTTAGTATCGACACGGCCTGCTCCTCCAGCCTGGCCACCATCCAGGTATGTCGGACGTCTTGGTCATCGTCCTCTGACTAACCTCTCCTAGGCGGCCTGTACCGCTCTCTGGAACGGCGACACGGACACAGTGGTTGCCGGAGGAATGAACGTTCTGACCAATTCAGATGCCTTTGCCGGCCTCAGCCACGGTCATTTCCTGACCAAGACTCCCAACGCATGTAAAACGTGGGACTGTGAGGCGGATGGGTATTGTCGTGCGGACGGAGTCGCCTCTCTTGTGATGAAGCGCCTGGATGATGCGGAAGCTGATAACGACAACATCCTAGGAGTTATCCTCGGGGCTGCAACAAACCACTCCGCTGAGGCTATCTCTATTACCCATCCCCATGCCGGCGCCCAGTCCCTTCTGAGCTCTCAGGTCCTCCGCAGCGCTGGTATTGATCCGATGGATGTCAGCTACGTGGAGATGCACGGAACTGGGACCCAGGCTGGTGATGCAGAGGAAATGAAGTCAGTCAGTGACATCTTTGCCCCAGCTGTTAAGCGGCGCAGTTCCAAGCAGCCGGTGTTTATCGGTGCAGTCAAGGCCAACGTCGGCCACGGGGAGGCTGTAGCAGGAGTCACCGCATTGTTAAAGGTGCTTCTCATGTTCCAGAAAGAGGCCATCCCTCCGCATGTCGGCATCAAGAACAGCATCAATCCCGGATTCCCTAAGGACTTGAAACAGCGCAATTTGCACATTCCCTATGAAAAGCAGCCCTGGCCCCGCGTCCCCGGCAGGAAGCGCATCGCGATGGTCAACAACTTCAGCGCTGCTGGGGGGAACTCGACTTTAGCAGTAGAAGAAGGGCCCCTTCGTCCCAAGCCCGTCGGGGTGATTGATCCCCGTTCTTCACACCTGGTTGCTGTCTCGGCAAAGAGCAAGGTCTCCCTCAAAGGGAATCTCGAGCGACTCCTGGGCTTTTTGGATGTGCATCCGGACGTGGTCTTGTCCGACCTGGCGTACACGACCACCGCACGCCGTCATCACCATAACCATCGAGTCGCCGTGACCACTTCGGATGTCGGGCATCTGAAGAAGCAGCTGTCTGCAAGCCTCGAATCTGAATCTGTCAACACCATTCAACCGATATCTGCTACAGGCCCGCCCCCCGTTGCTTTCGCCTTTACAGGCCAGGGAGCCTCATACAAATCTTGGAACCTCCAACTTTTCCACGACTCACCGTACTTCCGCTCGCAGATCTTTCACCTGGATGCGTTGGCGAAAGGGCAAGGGTTTCCCTCGATCATCCCTGCTATTGATGGTTCCTATCCCCGGGATCACACACACTCCCCCATCGTCACACAGCTAGCGTTGGTCTGCACTGAGATCGCACTCGCTAAATACTGGGCCTCATTAGGTGTGAAGCCGGACGTGGTGGTAGGCCATAGCCTGGGTGAGTACGCGGCCCTCCACATCGCTGGAGTTCTGTCTGCTAGTGATGCCATATTCCTTGTTGGACGGCGTGCTTGCCTGCTTCAGGACAGGTGCCAGCCCGGTAGCCATCAGATGATGGCGGTTCGGGGGTCCCTGGCCCAGATTGAGCATCTCACAGGGAGTCTGCCGTATGAGATTGCTTGCGTCAACGGACCCACAGAAATGGTCCTTAGTGGGACACTTGAAGAGATGGCAGCTGTGGCCAAGCCCCTAGAAGCTGCGGGACTCAAGTGTATCATCCTTGAGGTGGCCTTTGCCTTCCACTCAGCGCAGATGGACCCCATTATTGATGAGTACGAGGAGCTGGCTGCATCAGGTGTGGTCTTCCAGGCACCTAACTTGCCCGTGATCTCGCCGTTGCTGAGTAAGGTGGTCTTTGATGAGAATACGATAGATGCGCGGTATATGCGGCGGGCGACGCGCGAGACCGTTAACTTCCTCTCTGCGATGGAAATGGCCCATAAGATATCCACCATTGACGATGCTATGGTGTGGATCGAAATTGGCCCGCATCCTGTCTGCATCAACTTTGTCCGGTCCTCCCTCCCCTCGACCAGCGTGACGGTGCCGTCGCTCCGCCGCGGAGAGGATAACTGGGTGACACTCACAAACAGCCTGGGGATTCTGCACTGTGCTGGGGTGGCTGTGGATTGGAATGAATTCCACCAGCCCTTCGAACGCGCCCTGCGTCTCGTGGATCTACCCACCTACAGCTGGAATGATAAGACCTATTGGATCCAGTACAACGGAAATTGGGCTCTCACCAAGGGGAACACATTCTATAATGAAGAGGTCCCAAAGACCAATGGCCTTGCGGGGCTGGCATCGGAACTGAGGACGTCCACCGTGCAGCAAATCATCCAGGAGCAGTTCGACGGAGAGGCTGGATTGGTGGTCATGCAATCGGATCTGATGCAGCCTGACTTTCTGGCAGCAGCACATGGTCACAAAATGAATGGACGGGGGGTTGTCACCTCAGTAAGCTCCAGTCTCCCTTCCGTACTCCGCAACTAACCGTTACTAGTCGATCCACGCCGATATCGCGTTCACGCTGGGTGAATACCTCTACAGAAAACTAAGTCCCAATTTGGAAGCGAACATGAATATCGCCAACCTGGAAGTCGTCAAGGCTCTCGTGGCGCAGGGGAATGAAAAGTCACCACAGCTCATCCAAGTATCTGCAAGCACCGCGAATATCCGGTCCGGACAGGCACACCTAAAATGGCATAACGTCATCAACGGGGCTGTTGAGGAGCCGTTTGCGAGTGCAACCATCTACTATGAGGAGGCGAGTGAGTGGCTGACCTCCTGGCGTCCTGCGACACATCTTGTGCAGGGCCGGATCCATGCTCTGGAGAGGCTCGCCGAAGAGGGCGTGGCCAACCGCTTCACCCGGCGCATGGCCTATGGGCTATTTGCCAGCAGTCTTGTCGACTATGCTAACAAGTACCGCGGCATGCAGTCAGTGGTGCTGCACGATCTGGAGGCCTTTGCCGATGTTGTCCTCACCACTGAAAAAGGGGGCACCTGGACCATTCCCCCGTACTTTATCGACAGTGTGGCACACCTGGCGGGCTTTATTATGAACGTCTCCGATGTAAATGACACGAAAGCCAATTTCTGTGTCACTCCCGGATGGAATTCGATGCGGTTTGCGGCCCCCCTTCTCGCGGGGCAAAAATACCGCTCTTATGTCAAGATGATCCCGACTGTTGAAGACAACAATATCTATCTGGGCGACGTCTACATCCTCCAGAACGAAACCATCGTCGGCATGGTCGGGGGAATCAAGTTTCGGCGGTATCCTCGAATCCTCCTCAATCGGTTTTTCTCACCCCCGGATGCGGATGCCCGAAAGTTGACGCCGCCTGCTGTGCCTGCACCTCCTGCTACATTGGAGCCCGAGTCTAAGCGGGCTCCCACCGGTAATTTAGATGCTTCATCTCCAGCCGATGCTCCGACTGTCAACAGAGTCGACGAAACCGCTGAACCAGACTCCAACAGTACCGCCGCCAAAGCGATTGCTCTAGTGGCTACAGAGGCCGGACTCGGGCTGAGCGACCTCAAGGACGGCGCCAGCTTCTCTAGCCTAGGGATCGACAGTCTAATGAGTCTGGTCATCTCCGAGAAATTCCGGGAGGCGCTGGGGGTGACTGTGACAGGCAGCCTGTTCTTGGAGTATCCGACAGTAGGGGATTTGAAGAGCTGGCTACTGGAGTACTACAGCTGATTCAAATCCGGCTGCTTTTTTTCCATTACGCTTATTTGTTTAGCTTTTATTTTAATCTTTATTTTTATTCACACACAGCGGGCATTCATTGAATGGTAGGGTTACGGGATTCATTCCCTTTCTCCGGATATGGTTACGATGCCAGCGGTTACCAAGAGAGCGATCCATGGTTTGTATTCTCAGCATATGGAATAGACACGTAGGAGTCGAGTGAAAATCGGTAAGGTTCAACCGAGCCGTTATGGCCAATGCTATAAGAAGCTACGTTGTGCGAAATACGCTCAGAACGTAAAGAGTGTCAAGTTGACCAAGAACGACCAGATGGATAGTATTACTCGGCTGGAATCCTTGGCCAACGAAGTCGCCGCTGCCGCCAAAAGGTTAGCCGATTACTGTCGCAACGCCGGCGTGGATGGATGGAGTCCACAAGTGGTCGTCCCGTCTGAGGCCCCTCGGGCCATCCGTGAGATACGACAGTTGCTGGTGAGCAACCTTGATCACTTGCAGACGCTTCTCGCAGAGCCCGCAGACCTGGTGCAGCGACTAGCCGTGCAAACCCAACTTCTCGCGTGTCTTCAATGGCTAGGGGAGTTTCAGGTGCTGGCTTGCCTCCCTCTCACTGGTAGCGTCACCATCTCTGACCTTGCCCGCCTTTCCGGCGTTCCGGAGACGCAGCTAGGCCGGATCATACGCTTCACAGCCACGGTAGGATTCCTCCAGGAGACTCAGCCGGGCCAAGTTGGTCACAGCCCGCTGTCCAGCCTGTTCGTCAGTCGACCGTCCCTGCGCGTCGCGATCATGTTTCTGGCCGATTCGGCCGCACCCGCGGCGCTGAAGATGGCGGCGGCGACCAGTCGATTCGGTGATACGGTGGCCAGCGACACCGACACTGCGTACAACCTCACCTTCGATCAGCGACAACCCTTTTTCTTTTCATGTGAGCAGCGGCCGAAGTTGCAACGTCGCTGGTCGGCGTACCTGCAACACACGGGGGGTGATGCCAGCGACCTCGCCCGACAGGTGCTCGCCCGGGTGGACTGGTTTAATCTGGACAATGTTTGCGTCGTCGAGGTTGGTTTGCCCTGAATATGTACGCAGTGGGGCGGATCAAGCTGACTGAACCCTAGGTGGTTGGACCACAATCCCCGAGCGCCGCAACGATGCTTGCCCAGCTTCACCCGGCGCTTCACTTCATTGTCCAGGAAGTGAGAATCCCCAACTGGGGGCATAATGTTGCGCCGCGACAGGACGCCCGCAGTGTGCAGATACGAGAGCTTGGCAGTCCGCAACGCGTCCGTGACGCCGCCATTTACATCCTAAACTTGAGCCCTTTACCCCAGTCTATCCTCTCCACATCGGTCCTGGCAGAGGTGCGAGCGCATTTGAGTGTTCTAGCGGCGAACAGTCGTGCGACACTGATTCTCACTGTGGGGCTCCTGCTGCCCAAACCGGGAGCTGTGGATGCAAATGTGGAGGCCAGCGTGCGGCTACATGATCTCTCACTGCTGCAATTGGCTAACGATCGGCTGATGGAGGAAGACGAACTGGTCGAGTTCATCCACGGCGTGGGAGACAGTGCAGGGCGACTGATTGTAGTGAATCGGCTCCACCTGCCTCACACAACCACTGTAGCTTTGGGGGTGAAGTATCAAGCAGCCGGTCATGGTGATATTTCTGTTTAGCACCAGTTGGCGTAGAGATCTGTAGTTATCTAGCAGAGAGAAGTAGAACGCTTTAGGAGGATCTTGATTCGAATATTGTAGACTTGTTACTACTGTCTTGTGTAGGGAATCACCTCCCCCCCCGTAGCGGTCCGTGTCCGTTTCTGACGTCTCACAGACATACCGCATGTGTTACTTGTCCTTTCCCGGAAGCATTGTGGGACCTGTCCAAGACCTTCAGCCTACAGGATTGGCCGATATGCTGATGCCTCCCTTACGTCGTCTGATCGAAGGCAGCTGTCGAGGCCGACAATGAGAGAGATGTCGGCGTCTGTCTAATGGGTATTCTCATTCATAGGCTCCTTGCGAGACCCTTGCATGAGAACCACCTTAGAGTCTAGCTTAGCAAATACCACATGCCTGCTGAGCTATTAACATTCAGTTGAGGTGGAAGAAGTATGGGTAACTTTTATAACCAACCAACTTTCGGCGCCATTTAGCGACCACTTCTTCAAACCTAAGATAGTGAGGTCAAGTTTGAGTAGGTTGATCTAGCCTAGAACTTAATCTTAACAGTCGAAATCTATGAGACTCCTTCCTAAACTAGTCATAGCTGTGGTGGCTGCGGTTAGATCCACGCCATCCGCCCCGAATGCAACTCTACTCATAAGCTCAAAGTTAGTTCTACCGGTTGATAGTCGGATTTAAGGTTATCTTTTTATTCTCTGTGCCTCGTGGACCAATCAAGTCCAATGGAAAGAGTCAACCTGCAAGCGACAACCAGGTAGAGAGAGAGACTCTGGGGGTTTTCCCATTACCATGACCAATAGGTGCGGTACATGGAAGATTGATTCAAGTAATTATGCTTTCTTAAAGTCTGGCCTTGTCTCTGCCCCGGCTAAAAGATACGTATCTCTCTGGACGAGAACAATTTGTGGGAGATGAACGGGTACACAAGCTGCTCGCTAGGAATGTTGGCCTAGCCATTGGCAGCCATTGGGAGTCCTGAGAATGGGTGGTGGGACCCCTTGGTATTTGTCATTCCTTCCAGCAACTACGTTGAGTCGAGTCCAATATCCTTGGCTTTGGGTCTGGATTAGAAGCCGATGTTCTAGACACGTTAGGCCCGGGGTGTCCTGTACGACAGACGACGTTCCCATAGCTGATAAGAAATAGAGCCATTGTGATGAGTCACCACTACACCATTGAGTTTCATGACTCGTACATGAACGGACGCAACACTTTATAGCACTGACTCGCGTCAATCCTAGGTAAAATTGCTCTATGCTCGATAGATTGCGTCACCCGAAGCTCTCCAACCGTTAGTCCTCGAGAGTATATCCGACAAGCGCGATCGCAGGAATCACGGTCGAACATGCGATCCGGCCAGATGAGCGTACTTGCAACGACCAGCTCGTCCAGCTGATGCGGTCAGCCAGCTCACTCTCGAACTGAACTGGATGCGGTCACCAGCGTCTTCCCGTCGGGCAAGTGCTCTCCACAAACTGTGTGACAGCTGCCATGCCTGCGGATTATCCAAGGTCAGATGCTCCAAGGAGAAACCGACCTGTTCCCGATGCCGCCGACGCGGGACTGCCTGTGAGTATTTTGTGACTAAACGTCCCGGCCGCAAACCGGACAGTCGATCTGCGGGAGAGCCAAAGCCCGCGCACTTGTCCCGCAGCCTACCCTCGCCTGCGTCCTCGACCGCGATCTCTCATGGACATTTTCCGGATCCGGACGCCTACGACCCGCTCTTCGCCTTTTCGGAGCCGTTCGACAGCACGCCCGAACTGCATTCAGGTCCCTTGTCCACGGTTAACTCGAGCTTATCCTCTGCACTGACCACCTGGTGCCCCGACTTTGACGACTTTTTCTCCTTTCCGCTGTCCGCCGATCAGGACCCGTTCTCTGGAGACTGTGCTGCTGCTGCCCAGAGCGTCCATGACGGGACGACCAACCATCCGACGAATCTCTGTCGCCACGGCGGGCGATCTCCCGCTGCTCTAGATGACACGATCTATCTGTTTGGCAAGCCAGTGGGTCCCTCTCCTTCAGACCAATCACTGCCTCCGACAACTACAATCGGCAGGGGGGCCTCTCCTATGTCCAGAACGGATAGACGGGCGGATTGTCGTCGCTTATCCTGCCAGTGTTTACTGCGCACCATTGATCTACTCAAGCAATTCGTCTCCGAGGAGGTCATTCCGAGAGAGCAGGGTATCGAATCCTGTCCGCCCTCGATCGACGCCGTAGTGAAAGTAAACAGCCACGCCACTGATGCTATCAGCGGAGTCTTGCAATGTCCATGCTCACAAAGAGACGGCTACCTCCTCGTCCTCCTGGCCTTAATCGTGTGCAAAATCTTGGACCGATACGCTGCCGCCGCGCTACCAGGGAAAGACCAGCTGAGCGAGGACAGCCCGGTCGCGGGTCAGCGGGTGCTCGGCGAGCTGCACGGTATCCAGCGGGTCATGAACCAGCTGGGACCGAGACTGAAAACGTATGGAACACAACAGGCTGGTCTGGGATTCCCCTTGTCGGTCGGTCTGGGGGCTCAGTGGGAGCCGGAGCTGCACAAGCGGTTGAGTACACTATCGTCTGAGATTATCAGTCTCCTACGTGAAGCTGAATAGAACATTATCTATACTTCCTGTCCTTGATAGACACATGTTTGATTTTGTTTGCTAGATACTAAAGCTCAGGACGTAACATTAGATATCAGGTCTTAGGGTAGATGTCCGCCATGCCCTTCTTGACTCCCGGCCGCGCCATCATGCGATCCAACCAGCCTTTCACATGCGGATAGTCCTCCACGGTGTATCCATCTTCCGGCTGAATGATCGCCGTGACAATGACCTGCCAGGAAATCCACGCCAGATCCGCAAAGGAGCACTTCCCGCCGACGAGCCAAGGACCGTCCCCGCCTGCTGCCACCGGCTGGCGCGCTAGATGGCCCTCCACCACGCCCGTCACGCGGTTGATCTCCTTGACGTAGCGCTCCACCGCGCTGGGGATCTTCTCCGGGTGGAACTTCTTGAACCAGGACGCCTGGCCGTAGTACGGGCCCTGCCCACTCGCCTGGAAGAAGAGCCACTGCGTCGCCAGGGCCGCCAGGTTGGAGCCGGCAGGGAAGCTAATCTGGTGGTTGGGATCGTAGTGGCTCACCAGATACTCGACGATCGCCCCGGATTCCCACAGCGTAAGGTCGGTGTTGGGATCGTAGATGGCGGGGATGCGCCCGTTGGGATTGATGGCGACGTACTCGGGTTCTTTGACCTTGGACAGAGGCACCGGGATGATCTCGTGCGGGAGATCGAGCTCAGCGAGAATGATGGCTACGCGCGGGGGATTGGGGCCGCCCTTTCCGTAGACTTTGATGGGTTTGATGTCAGGCATTGTCTGTCTTGGTCTTGTGGGGACAACAGTAGAAAATGTGTCATGCGTGATAAGGTCCAACAACGCGGGGCGGGGTGACATCAGTATATATAGTTCAACAATCCGGATGCAACCCTCCTGCTGATTAACCAACCATTAATAATTGCCATCTTACGGGCATTGGTGACAAGACGCTGACCAAGCAAGGGGGAGTAAGCAAGGGTTGCACAATGCTGTTTCTGTGATTGCACACAGTCGACTTAGTTTACCGGCTGACAGCAATACATTGAGTTGTTTACGATGACCTGGATGGGTTGACATACTAAAATACATACCGACTTCTGTCTACTCTGACTAAACTAAACTGACAAACGATTGCTCTCGACTAACTGGCGGACCGACCGGCAGCACAGAATGGCTGGTTCGGTCCCGTGGCTGGTAGGTAGGGATGAAGAAAAGGCAAGAAATGCCTCACCAGTCCCATGAAGATGCACATCGGAGCGCCCCTGGGGAACCTGGCTGGCCCATCTGCGTATGTGACACCCACGTTTCGCATGTCATAACGTCCATCCGGGTCATCCGCCGCCTCGATCATGGCCGCTGCCAGGTCCAGGTACGACAGCGGGCTCTTCTCCTCAGTGAAACTCAGCCTATGCCCGTGCGGGACGTCCACTGAGAGCCCGCCGGGCTTGATAAAGATTGTCGAGACCCAGTGCTGCTGGCTTCGCAGAAACGTCTCTGCTTTGGCCAAATCCTGATAGACTTGTGAAGCAGACTTGAGAAGGATCCAGCGGACCCAGGGAGCGGTATTCCGGGAGAGCTGGTCATCAAGGGTCGCGGAAGAAAGAAGGACCAGCTTGGGCATGATAGCCCCTTCGCCTTGCAGGATGCGTAGAGCCTGGATGACTGCAGTGGCGGCATCCAGCGCCATATGACACTGGGGCACGTTGTCGTTGGTCGAGATGACCAGAAAGACTGCATGGCAGGTGCGAACGCACGCTGTAATGAGCGGGAGGTCGTCGATGCTGCCTTCGAAAATGTCGACTTGCTTGTTGTCTGCGACCTGGGGCAGCAGGCGCTGGAGCTTGCGCTTGTTGCGGCAGTAGGCGTGGACCTTGCTGGTGCCGGAGCTGAGCAAGTTCTCGATCAAGGCAGTGCCGCAGTTTCCTGTCGCACCAAGTACCGCGTAGGCCATGTCTGAGGATTGGGATTGGAGATGGAGATTGGTATAAGCCAGTATCTTTGGTTAGACATATATTCCTGTCACAGGCTGACAGCCATTCGCTAGCTTAAACTGTAGTCTTTCATATGAGTTACTTTTCAAATCATATAATTTAGGCCAACCACCTCTTGGGTAATCATCTGGTGTTTGGAGACTATGATGTTATGCTTGACTGCGTAGCAATAGATACAACTTGGGGCTTATACCTTGGACATCCAGCCAAGACTACGCACCCGCCAATAAAGGTTACAGATCTCTGCAATATTTTCCTATAAGCAACCTAGTAGACACTAGAAATTTAAGACCAGGCTGTCTTCCTCTTGCCAACGCCGGAGCAGCCGGATCTGGCGGTCATCGGTCTCGGGCATCGGCGTGTACCACATTCAGCCCAAGGGATATCGCCCGAGCAATTAGCCCGATGAGGGCTCAGCGGACTGCAACCTTTCACAGGGGTGACAGTTCGGGGTAACCCCTGGTCTAGGAGGAGATGAAGGACATATCAATAAAGTCCTTTATGTGTGGAGAATTGCCCATACACCTATGTCGACAATCTCCTAGAAAACATCCCGCCAACTCCAGGAAAAGCAGCCAGTCTCGCCATGCTTGAGAAAGTATTCCGCGAAAAAAGCTTCGCCGATCAGTACACGTATGGCGCAAAAATCAGTGAGCTCTATGCGGAGACACTGGTGGACAGGTCTGGCATCGCCAAATCCCATCAGAGGCCTTTGATTATCTTCGACAATGCCTGTGGGACGGGTTCCATTTCGAGTACCCTTCAGCGTACTCTTGATAAGAGGAATAAAAGGAGCTTGAAGTTGACCTGTGGTGACCTGTCCGAAGGCATGGTCGAATATACCAAGCAGCGGATGCAGGCCGAAGGATGGGATAATGCTGAAGCAAAGATTGTGAACGCGCAGGATACTGGTCTGCCAAGTGACCACTACACTCATGTGTACACGGCATTCGGTAAGTACAGAGGCAAGAAGAGTCGAGTACTGAATATTCGAACTCAAATTCTTCCTGATTAGCTTTCAATATGTTCCCTGACTACAAAGCCGCACTGCAAGGTAATTATTCTTTCTTCAAGTACAATTCGGCTGAGTGCTACTAACCACTCGTTTGCAATAGAATGCTTCCGAGTCCTTCAACCAGGTGGTACATTAGCGACCTCGACATGGCAGAACGGTACGTTCCCCCTTGCAAATACTTGCACAGATGCTAATTTATTCTTTCATAGCCAACTGGTGCACTATCATGAAGCCTGTCATTGCAACTATGCCAGGAAATCTTCCATATCCAACAATGGAAGAAATCAACAAGATGCTTAATAAAGGTTGGGACTCCGAGTCCAACGTACGTGCCGAGTTTGAGGATGCAGGGTTCACGGATGTCAACGTCACCACTGTAGCAAAACAATGCCTACTCCCTGTACAAGAGTTTGCTGAGGCTTGCAAGATTCTCTTGCCCTACGTCCTCAGCAAGTTCTGGACGCAGGAGCAGCGAGGCCGGTATGAAGCTGAGGTGCCAGAACACCTCATGGGGTATCTGGAAAAGGCATATGGAAAGGATGGACTGGCTCCGATGAAAGGCGTGGCGATCATTGCAACGGGTCGTAAGCCTTGAATGCCGCTTAGGGAATTGTCTAGCCATGTGGTACAACAATTTATGTTGGGAATGTATGTAGGAATGTTTTGACCTAATGAATGTGAGGCTACGCTCTGGTTTGCCATCAAGCCTGACATGCTGCATACATGGCATGGAATGAATATGCTTATCAAAAGTTACCGTCTTACTGATACCGATTATTGTATATATTATAAAATCATCGTCTCTGTGAACAAGAACACAAAGCAGAGTCTCAGGATCTAGGCTAACGACGGCACTGCAGCCCAATTCTGCTCAAATCCCACTCCCCAGATCCATTTTTCTTCGATTGGACGACCGGCACTCGACTCATATGCCATCTGTGCGATCCGCAGCCACATAGGCCCCTTGATCGGGAATGCGTTGGCCCATTTCCCTCGCTCAAAAGGCTCTGAGATCTGCTCTCCGGCCTTCAAAGCCCGGATAAACTTGGCCAAGTGCCCATCGTCATGCACACGCGTGACTGCCTGGTAGAGTCCTTCCCAGTTCAACCCCCGACAAGGCTCGTAATCCAGGATGTCCTGGAGACGCAGCTCGACAGCACCGCTGGCCGCATACCATGCCAAGTCGACGCGGGCTTTCCACTCGACCAGGCGTGCTTTGTGCTCTGCACCGATCCACGGCTGCCGGAGCAACACAATCAGTCCCAGCGAAGCAGTGACGGTGTGCAGGTGGAAAAAGTCGATCTTCCGAGCCTTCCCCGGCTTCTGTGCCGACCCTGCTAGGTAAGCCGCACAGTTGATCATCTCGGCCGCTCGGTGATTCAATCGATCGTCGTCGACTCGGAACCTGGCTGCAATTGAGGTGATCTCCTCTCGGGCACTGCCCAAGATGCCATCGCGCACCCGGGCCGAACCATTATCGTAGCTCCCATGGGCTGCGGTGCGAAGGACGTTGTTGTCTCGCACAGCATGAAACAGGCTTATCAACGGCGCATCTAGGTCGATTGTGGCCTGCTGGGTCTTTTCTTTCTTCTCGGCGCCGAGCAAGAATGGTTCAATCCCCATGGAGTCATGGCAGGCGGCCTGTGCGAGGCCTTCTGCAACGATACTGGGCTGGTCGAACTCGATCCCAAGTGCCAGGTGGATTAGTGGATGGTATAAACCTTCGAACAGATTCGCGAACATGGTCTCGGCGATGGACGTGCCACTGAAGCAGTACTCGACTATGACAGCCGGGTATCCCTTGGTTCCTATCTCTTTGGTGAAGAAGGCCAGGAAGTTTGGATACTGATCTAGGAAGCCCATCCGCGCCCGAAACTTGTCTGGAACGCTCATGCGGGCCACTGCGTCCGGATCCAGGGGAGGCATGGGTACCTGGATGCCGGCCCCATCGTCGAAGGCCCGCTGGAGGTCTATGGGCCCGCCGCCGAGGGCCAGAATGTTCAGAACCGAGTGCGCAACGTGGTTATGGCCGGCAACACTCCGCCAGAAAATGTGGTGTTCGTTGTGGTTCTTCTGGAGAAGTCGATTCGCCGCCTCCAGCGATCCATCCGGGTTGGTGTCGGTGACGCGGGCGACGCCCAAGTGGGGACGAAGTCGGATCTCTGAAGCCGTTGCCATTTAGAGGGGCAATACACAATGGGCCATGAAAGGTCTAGGGCAAAAGATTACCTTTAAATGGAGTCTTCTGGGGAATACTTGCGGGTTACCCCGATCCGCCCGAAGTCGCTCTGAATTGTCCCGAGGCGGACTATGTAGGATGACATGGAGGCACTTGTAGCCACAATAGCATCACAGGTTATAGAAAAGATGAGCATGAACAGGCAATCTAGAGTCCTTTTGGAATACATTACAATGAGGACATGACCTATACAGCAGCTATAGAAGGCTGGCAAATGGGTAGAGTATGTTAGATCGGGGGAGCCGGCTAGAACCTGCCTGCACTCTCATCAAATGCTAACTTTAAACCTACCTCCTATAATGTTTCAAAGCTGACTCTGCCAACAGCTAGCTACTTAAGATGAAACCGGTATAGCAAGCACTATTTTAATCTGAGCCTAACGGAGTGATTATGATAAAGGTTATAATGAGCTTACCGCGCTAGATTGATCTGTGTAGATCAGTCAGGCACAGACCATTCTGGGCTCCCCTAGATGCCCGAATCATCGATAGTGTTGTTATCAGGAATGTTCACGCTGTCATAATACTTTGACCATGCGGTGCATCGATCTTGAAACTCTCCCAGCATACCGGCCGCCTCCATGAGCGGCTTAATCTTCCTGGGCTGCTCGATGAACTGCAAGGAGAGCCCACTACTGACATGAAAGGCTACATGGCAATGAAGCAGCCAAGCCCCCGGGTTGTTGACCTGGAAGGCGATCCAAACATAGCTGCCCGTGTCGACGTTCACCACGTCGCGGCGGGCAGGATTATCCAGCTTCGGGACTGTGGCCGGGTTGAACTCGCCCCTGCCCTGAGCGAGGATGGCAAAGTCGTGCCCGTGCAAGTGCATCGGGTGCATAATCGGAGTCAAGTTGCGCGGGAAGTGGGCATTCTCCCAGGTATAGTTGTTCGTAATGACAAAGTGGACCCAGGCACCTGTCTCGAAGTCCAGCACGATGGGAACAGTCTCCGGTGGGAAGTCAGAATGCCCGTCCACGGCCAATTTCTTGAGACTGGGGTTCTTCCAATCGACAAACATCGGTACATCACCCAGGACCCATTTGTGGAGGTCACCGTCGAAATTCAACGGGTCGGGATAGCCCTCCTGGCCCAGTCTCAGGTAGTCGTTCATCTCCATGCTGTTCACTCGCCTCCCAACCGACTGCTGGACAATAGGAACGAGATGGTCTGGGTTAGGGTCGCCACAGCCAAAGTCTTGATGCTGCTCGCTGAGAGGGGGTGTCCAGGGGTCACGGCGGTCCTGTTCGTCGTAGCGCACAATCCCGACTGCCTTGTGGGGGAGTAGATCGACCTCGCCGCAGTATTGGGCGTGAATCCAGAAGTTGGAACCGTGAGTGAAGTCCGCGTTTGCCTCGACAATGATTTCATACCGCTGGCCCATCGCCACGTTCAACACACTGGTGACATACGGTTCAATGGGGACGAAGTCCGCCGCAATGACGGTCAGGTTGTGCCCATCTATCCAGAACATATACTCTAGCAGGGTACCCGTATTGACTAGAGTCAATTTGTACTTGACACCCTTCCTGAAACTGACCTCAAAATAGTCTCCTCCTGTGCCGGTGCAGCGCGTATCGTTGCTGCGATTGCAGTCGAATTTTCCCTTGCCATTCAAGATGGTAGACTCGGGAATCGCCCCTCGATTCTTCGTCTCTCCTACCCAAAGCAGGGAAAACACATCGTCGTGGTACCAGTCATGCAGGAGCCAGGGCCCCAAATCCTCATCCCAGTCCATGCCCGACGGTCCGTGAATGACAATCGGGCCTGCGTGACCTCTTCAGCATAGCCAGATTTTCGTAGGATGATCAACGTACCAAAGAGTCCATTGCTATCTGATACTGATTAGTGCTCATATTCGAACTGAACAGATGACACTCACACTGCAGACTGAAATGCGAGTGATACCAGGACGTTCCATATTGCGTTGCCCGAAACTCGTATACTTGCACGTCTCCAGGCTATAATGGATGGACAAGTCAGTTGCTCCTACCTTGTGCTTAGCTGGGTACCCTTACCTTGCTCGGACACTGCGTGACTCCAGGGACTCCGTCCTGATGATTGGTCTCGAATTGACGCAGTCCATGCCAGTGAATAGCGCTACCGTTGTGGTTGTCGGTGAAATTATTGTACACGCTAACGCCTGTATCTGTCAGCCTCCGACTGTCGATGCAGAGGGGAAAGACTTACGGATAGTGTCCCCCCAATCTGCTTCGATCGTAGGGCCAGGACACTGTCCTAGAGTGGCCAATTATTCCCATAGTCCTTACAGAAATATATATGGAAAATACGAACCATTTGCTACCATTCCTAGTTTTTCGTATCCATCAAGAGAGATGACTTGCTGACTGACGGTGAGATTGTACTAATAGTCTCGTTGGTATATTATTGATACGATTTGGACAGGCAAAATAATTGTAAGGCAACTGACCTCGACCAGCTTGCCAGGCGGGACCAGTGTGTGATTGGTGTAGTCTGTCAGAATGTTAAACCCATCTCTCCAGCAGCCTCGACTAGTCGGAGTATTCCGGCAGTCTTTTGGCAAAGGTGCTCTGGTTGCCACGGCTGAGAGAGCACAGCAGCCGTAGACGAGCAACTTGGCGATAGTAAGCATTATGTGATCTGCAGGATCAGAACACTTGGTCGTCGAGTCTGTCTATGCACGAAGTAGTAGACAATGGACTTATCATTAGATCACTTATAAATGGGACCTGTATCAAGGTCAACTGAGCCCCGAACCAATGGACTACATCGGTAGAAAGCAGTGCCAGCTGGACTATCGGACTAATAGCTCGGGTTGTTTTGACAAAGAGCTAACCAAGCTAGTACAGGGAAGACGCCACCATTATGCTCAGCTTTGTGAAGCCAAAACGAGCAGAGCCGATTAGTTGAGAGAACAATCCTCCATTCCATCCACAGCCACTCCCTGCCGAACAAATTCCTCGATCCACCCGATCGTCATCCTGAGGGCAACAAGGGTGAGTGATTTCCTGCATAGATGAATGGAAGACAAGTAACCTACATGCTCCTCTTGGTATCCGCAAAATTCTCATGATCGTGGAACAAATGCTCTTTGTACCAAGGGTCTTGCTTCATGCGTTTGTAGTCGTCCAGGCTCTCGAAGACGACCTGGCTAAAACAGTCAAAATCCGTCACGTTGGTCATTTGCGGGTCATACAACTCGGCCATGAGCGCGCGCGTGGCAGTGGTGTTATGGACCTGCTCCGTTACTAACTCGAGGGTATACAGTCGTACAATGGGAAGTCACCATAGTCCATCGCTTGACCCCATATTTCACCATCAAATCTTTCGTCATTGGGGCGGAGATCTCAGTCATATAGCGGCGGTAATCTTCCTCACTCATGCCCGGCTTGCGGTAGCCGCAGATGGTGAGGCAGAGATATCTGCTCGGCTTTCCGGTGGATTCTGCCATCGTTTTGGGAAAATGAGTTGAAGAAACTAGGGAACGAGGCCTGAGTAGCAAGCTGCATGTTGGCGACTGTGAAGGCGCGGATCAGCCTTAAAACTGGGGAGCGGGGCATGGGTTACGACGGAGCCATTTGATGTAACCCACCTGGTGATCGGGGCAATTCTTGTCTTTCGAATCGGGGCTCACCTCTATAACTAGGGTCGATTCAGTATAGCCACTGGACCTTCTCTCTATTATCTAGGCACCTTCAATATCCCTCTCCCTAGCACTATGCCGCAGGACGTCTCTTCTCAGGTTATTACACAGGCCGCTGCTGTCATCACAGGCGCCTTTCTCTCTGGTATGTGGTCCTCTACGTTGCAATCTACGTAGCAAGTCTCACGCCGGTCTAGGAATCATGATGGGACTTTCTCTCATCGACATTCCAGTTGTGCTTGGCACTGCCACTCAATCCTCGGATTTATCGCAACACTTCGTACGCCTCTACGACATTGGACATAAGATGATGCCCAGCTTGGCTATCACTACCTGTCTTCTCTACGGTCATGCTATGACCCGTGCGCGGGCTGCGGGCCGGTCGGGACTGCCTCATATGATTGCTGCAGTGACAACGATCTCGATGGTGCCTTTTACGTGGCTGGTCATGGCCCCGACCAACAACGCCTTGTTTCAAATGCACTCAGCTCCCGCTGCGCCCAATCTGGGAGAGGCTCAGCGACTCCTCGTGCGATGGGCGAAACTGCATGCAGTGCGCTCATTGTTTCCATTGACGGGGGCGGTCCTGGGTTTCAGACAGGTCCTCAGAGAGGGAAGGCTTTAGACAAGAAGGTTAAAGTTACAGTCATTATGAGGATGATCAGCCTGGCCAATAACTTTATTGTATTACTATACTATAACATACTATATCATGTCTGACGGAATAATTAAAATAATCGGATAGAGTAAAGAAGTTGAAAGAAAGAGTACCGACCAAAAGGAGAAGAGACAAATGTTAAGGAGGAGTCAATGGAGGTAATTTCTACATTCCTCGGAGCATTACCCTTAGATCCCCGAGCCCCGATCAACTGTCAGCGCATTCCTTCAGCTAGTAGTATATTAGTGGGTGCACAGCATATTAGAGATCCATCTAATCACCTTGTTCGAAAACGATTAAGTTGGCAGATCAAAACGTCAGCATGGCTGTACCCCATAGCATTCCTCCTCCAACGGCAGCCCCCATCGAGACTAACGGCCAAGTTTTCGCCCGCAGCAAGGCATTTTGGGATAACTATCTCCGGGGTCGCCCACAAGTTCCGCAGAGCTTCTTCCAACGCATCTATCGCTACCACTGGGAAAATGGCGGGCGCTTTGGGACAGTTCATGACCTTGGTGCGGGAATTGGCCCGTACGCAAAGGAGCTGCGGTCCAAGTTCGAGCACGTTATTGTATCCGATATTGTGCCGAAGAACGTGCAGCTGGCCGAGGAGCACCTCGGACGAGACGGCTTCAGCTATCGCGCCGCGCCAGTCGAAGACGCAGCCGACCTGCCGCCCGGAAGTGTGGATCTGGCCTTTGCGACCAATGTGATGCACTTTGCCGATCAGCAAGCGGCCATGGAGGCGATTGCGACTCAGCTGCGGCCGGGAGGCACCTTTGCGTGCGCAGGCTTTGGTCCCGCGCGCTTCGACGACCCCGATGTCCAGGACGTGTGGGAGCGGATCAGCCAGCAGGGCGGTCGAATCCTTTTGGACATGGCGGACCATCCGCAGGACACCATCAACGTCATGAGTCGCAGTTCGAACGAATACAATTTGGCTCCTCTGGAGCCGCGGTGGTTTCGGCCAGGGGCGCTGCGCATCCGGCTGAACATGACCCAGGGCGGCATTACGGGCCTCCTACCGCCCGAACGACAACAGGAAGTGACAGATCCTGACTTCTCAAGCCCTAGTGATGTCGTCGTGTATGAAACTGATGACGAATGGCGCTTTCAGACCGACTTTGAGGGTTTCCTGCAGCATTTCCGTTCGTTTCCTCATGCAGGGGCCAATCCAGCGGCCTTTACGGGACTGTTGCAGGAGCTAAAGGACCTCGTGGGCGAGGGGAGACATCTCCATGGCTGTTGGCCAGCTACTTTGATTCTCGCAACGCGGCGTTAGAACTATGTGACTATCGCAGCGAAATGCAGCGTCACTGATTTAGCTTTATAAAGCCTGCTTACCACCTTTAATGCATAATTGACCTCTAGTCTCCACAAGGTTCCACCCCAAGATTCGTTTATTAGTGGTGTCCTAGGTACCAACCGCTAGCTGGAGTTCACCATTTTGTAATGATAGACACACGTACATGGGATGATTATGTGATAAAATACTATGTTTTTTGAGAACCCCTATATACTGAAACGTTGTACAAGTACCCATAACCCAAATCAAATCCATCAAAAAGCGTATCTGCCAAGGTTCTGAGACCGGCGCCGGGGCCTGAATGATAGGGTGCGCAATAAAGTGAAAATTAGGGGACCTAGTCTATCATCTCTATCTCTAACTGGTGCTTTTATCCAAAATCCTCCCTCGTGACATATACAAAGTAAACAAATATCGCTTGCAAACAAACTTGTGCCAACCAACAGCTCTAGCCGTTGGCAATCAGTCAATGTACTTGGGAAGCGTCTTCATGATGCCGTCCCGGGCAATGTCATTCATAGCGGTGGTGATCTCCTGGAGGAACCGCTTGTCGCTGCGCAAGTCGTCACCGAACAGGCTCTTGATGCTGAGCAGCTCGAGCGGGTCGGAGCCTCCTGCGCGAGCCTTGGCCTGCAGCTCCTCGCGCATCGGGTCGACGACCTCGAACGGCTTGCCACTGTCGTCGACGCCGTTAACGTAATGGAACCAAGCGGCCGCGACGAAGCACAGGCGACGGAAGGGGCCAGTAACCCAGATCGCCTCGGCAATCGAGGGCATGATGAACTGGGGAATCTTGCCGGAAGCGTTGAGGCAGATACGGGGCAGCTGGTCCATGATTGTTGGGTTGGTAAAGCGCTCCATGAGCGTGTTGCAATACTCGTCAATGTTGACGCCCGGAATCTCGGGCAAGAGGGGCTTGACCTCGTCCTGCATCATCTGCCAGACGAACTTGCGGAAGAGCGGGTTCTCCATGACCTCGTGGACGTACTTGAAGCCAGCCAGCTGACCGGGGTAGCCCAGAGCAGAGTGGCTGCCGTTGAGCAGGCGCAGCTTGTGCTTCTCGAACTGCTCCACGGCGTGGACATCCTTGACAACCTGGACACCAACCTTCTCGAATGGGGGGCGGCCGTCGGAGAACTGGTCCTCGATGACCCACTGAGTGAACGGCTCGGTGACCACGGGCCAGGAGTCCACAATGCCAAAGTTGTCTGCGAGTGCCGTTTTGTCGGTGTCTGATGTCTGGGGTGTGATACGATCGACCATGGCGTTCGGGAAGGCGCCTTCCTCGGCAATCCATTCCGCGACCTCCGGGTTGCGCAGGCGCGCAAACGACTCAAGCATATGACGTGTGATGGATCCGTTCTTCTGCATGTTGTCGCACGACATGACGGTGAAGGGCTTGAGTCCCTGCTGGTAGCGCCGGGTCAGGCCCGCGTAGAGGAAGCCGAACGTGGTGCGCGGTGCCTTGTCGTTGGCCGGGTCGAGGTCGAACTGAATGTCCGGGTGCTCGCTCTGCAGCTCGTGTGTGTTCTCGTTGTAGTAGTAACCGCTCTCGGTGATGGTGAGGGAGACAATTTTCGTGTCAGGGTGCGCCATCTTGGCAATAACCGCCTCCCGATCATCAGGGGCGAAGAGGTAGGAGTTGATGCTGCCAATGACGTGGGCAAAGCTTCCCTTGGCCGAACGCTCAATGAGGGTGTAGAGGTGGTCCTGGGATGCCAACGCGTCGCGCATGGCGGCGTCGAAGGGCTGCAAGCCAACGCCACAAATGGCGTAGTCGGTAACACCGTGCTTCTGCATCAACTGGTCGACATAGACGGCCAGGTGAGCCCGGTGGAAGCCGCCGACGCCAATGTGGACGATTCCCTCCTTGACGGCGCGACCGCGCTGGTAGGTTGGCACCTTCACCAGCGCACCGCCGGCCGCCGCAATTTGCGACAGATTCCTGCTACTGAGTTTGAGGGGTGCCATTGTGATGGAATGAGTTGAAAAATGAATGACAAAGGGTGAGCTTGCGAGATATGAAGGGGTTGCAGCGGCCGAATCGGAGGGTCACCGCTGCTTTTGACTGCTGATCGCAGGAAAAGAATGTCCAGGAAAACGGCATTGTTACATCATGGGCTGGCCTTCAAATAGGGGCCAGTGGCGGGGGATAACTTACTCATCTTCGCCATTCCTGCCCGTACAAGGTGAGCGGTGTACCAGAGGTACTTGATAAGGAAATTGGGAAAAGCAAAACAATTTAAGTACCTTGCATGCGGAACAAAGGAGTGGCGTCATAGTAAGAGTTTTCTGCCGCTTCCAGAATGAATTATATAAGCTTCCTCTGGGGGCGGCTATTGGTCATCGCCGCCCGTATCGGCAGCACTAGCAGGATTACTGACTCGGGATTTGCCATACGGGTCTGCAAACTCTGCATAGTACTATGGCATAGTACCTCCGTATGGCGGCGTATGGCACACCGACTATCTGTCTCCCTCGGATCACAATCTGTCAGAATTTGAACCATCCCGCCGGGTCTAGTGAGTCTGGATTTGATAGTGAATCAGACTGAGACAGACGATGGCCATACACACTATGTAGCCCCCCATACAAGTGTCCCAAGTTTCACACAGGATTCGGTATAGCTAGTGCTAGTGCCAGACTATTGACCGACTCTTCTAGTTTGAATAACCAAAAACTCCTAACAATACGACTTTCAAACTGTTATGGTCCAAAAATCCTTTCCGCTTCCGTTAATTCCAGGCCTTGCCTTCAGCTCAACCCCACGCGGCCACGCCCAATCCCGAAGTTAACATTGGTTGATGGTGGAGCATGGGGTAGCAAGCCTATTCCTGGAACTAAGGGGGGCCGGAAAAACCAATCATATCATGTGATGGCTTCACGGCCCCTTAAATCTTCTTCCCCGACGGTCCCGGGTACGGATTGCGTATGCCAAACTAGTTCTGTGGAGGAAAAACAAAGGACCTCACATGACCATTCTGGTTATTTGGCCAGGGTGACCCCTGTAAAATCCAAGACAGTACTATTGCCCAAGTGTTCACATGGCCCTCGTGTTATTCCTTCACTTTACCTGGTTCAGCGGATTCAGAGATGACAGTACTCGGCATTTTCTCCTTGGGTCTTGTTACATATCCCCTCGTTGACCACGACACATACAATCAGTGGGTTCTTTTGATGCGACTTACTGGTGTGATGGACTTCTCGCTTTCGATTTAAAAATGCTAAATATATGTAAAAGGAGAGGCCCAATGAAGCGGTCAACGACAAGCATGATGTGCTTTGGTGGTCGGTGATAATATATAATCACGATCAGGATTCTGCACTAAGGCCGAAGCTAGTAGCTGGATTATTAGTTTCAGTTTCTGATCCTGATCCTGCTGGAGTGAACTCCTCAAGCGACTGAAAATTGCAAGGGGTAAATCAAGACTGCCATGGCCCTTCGATGCCCTAGAGTTTGTGTGGCTGGTAGCGGACGCGTTGCGAGATCCCCGAGAGATCATGCCGATACGGAGGATAGATTGTCCAAGCAAGGGGTTGAGGTCCCGTGATACTATGGACCTTGATGCACGCTAACTATGGCCGGAAGTCTTAAGACACCATTAAACCAGAATAAAGACGTATGCTGGATACTTGCATGCTTCATCTCCAGTCGGGAAAAACAGACAGCTGATTGACATGGATATGGGAATTCAGAGATGGATGTTAGAGTTTGGTGGAGGTGCGGCTCTGGATCTAGAACCCTGTGTACCTGCGTGGGGGCTGTAATGCCGGATTTTATCAGGTCATGCGCCAAATAAGCCTTATTTCTAAAAAGGGAAAGAAGGAGAGAATAACTCCGTAAAAAGGTGGAATAAGCAAGGGGGACTCGGAGCGCCAGATATCTCGAAAATTCCATGCGTCCTGCATAGTCGAAGCTATTGATCTGCATTTTAGGTGCTCTATCACCTGGGAATTCTGGATCCAGACGCAGTTTGTAACGAAGTATTCCGTATGATGGAGCCTAACATAGTATAACATATGCAACTAACCCATTGTCTTATAATTGTCTAGGATTTGTCTATTTTGCCTGCATCTTCTCAGATCAAGCTTACCTTAGCCTTAGGCCAACATTGGTTTGCGTTACTCAATTTAGCCTCATACGGAGTAAATACACCCAGTAACTCCTATCATGGCGCCCCTTTTGGCCCGTATACAAGATTTTGTATGGACTTCTATTGATGTCCCCGAAGTCAAGGACAAGAATGCATCAGATATATTACGGGATTCGGTGGATCTCTCACTCTCTTATACTCCGGATAAGCTCCTCAGTGTCTTTACCTCTGAATATCAGTGCTCTCTCGGCCTTCCACCTAGCATCATAACGCTCCTCAATGCCAGTTGGCTGGTCACTGTGCGCTGCTTCTCTCCGGCCCAGGAAATTTACCTGCGTCAGCATTCAGAGCCCGGCGTGTACTTCATCACTAGATTGGCACAGGGGGCAGGCCGCCATGTCGCCATTGAACTGAACTGCGAGGCCCCAGTCAAAAATCTCATCCGAGATGTATCTCTCCTTCAGTCTGAGGCGACGGCACAGATGCCAGTGGGGAACGATTCTTCCGACGAGGATTCGGAGAAATTTCTGACGACCACGATTTGCTACGCAGAAGAATCCTCTGCTATGACAAAGGGATCAAGCGAGGGAAGCTTGAACAAAGGGGTACACATTTCCTTTTCCTTCAGCCGTCGTCCGCACGCTCTGTACATCTGCGTCCGCTAACAGGTCGTATATGTGCCAGCATATCAATTCCAAGCTCTTCCTGGACATGTCGCAAGCAAATGGCGAACTCCGAGCGAAGCTCACCTTCTCCGTCTCTGACATCTCTAGAGAGCTTGCACTGAGTATGTTGCATACCTTCAATACAGCCATCAGGGCCGTGCTTTCATCTCCATTACAATCCCTAGGAGAGTTAGACCTATGCTCAAAACATGACCGCCAGTTGTTGCAAAAATATACTGAGAGTGTATCCGAAACCTATGAAGTGCTGCTGCACGACTTAGCCTTACAGCATGCACAGCTAACCCCTGATGCACCGGCGGTGCATTCATGGGATGGTGACCTGACCTACGCACAGCTGGATGATGCAACCTCCCGACTCGGACAGTTTCTGGCCAGTATCGGTGTAGGTCCGGGAACCTTTGTAATCAGCTGTTTTGAGAAGTCTACATGGGCAATTGTGGCCCGCCTGGCTATTATGAAAGCCGGCGCTGCATATATCTCTGTTGACGCGACAGATCCGCCCATTTACCTTGAGAATGTGATTCGCCGCGTGAATGCAAAAATTATCCTCACCTCTCCGGCCTATCAGCCTAGATACACTCCTTTCGTCCCGTCGGTCATTGCAGTTACACCAGAAATGGTACATGCTCTTCCTGTCAGCTCCGGTATCATCTGCCCCGTGGTAAAACCCAGTGATGCTTGTCTCATCCTGTTCACTTCTGGGAGTACTGGAGAGCCAAAAGGCATTATTCAAGAGCATCGAGCGTACGCTACGGCAGTCCGAGATTACAACAAATCGCTTGGAATAGGTCGCCACAGCCGCGTACTGCAATTTGATGACTACGCGTTTGATATCAGCAACAATGACTATTTGACCACCCTCACCGCTGGTGGATGCTGCTGCGTCCACACACCGGGCAAGTCTATCTCTACCCTTGTGGAGAACATCAACTCCCTTCAGGTCAACATGACCTTTCTGACCCCGACTATCGCAGCTCAAGTTTCCCCTCAGGATGTGCCAACGTTGGAGTTGGTCTGCCTTGGTGGTGAGCCGATGTCAAACGAGCTCCTGATGAGATGGTCCCCTCATGTGAGACTGGTAAATCAGTATGGCATGGGGGAGGCTGCCACCTTCTGCGCTTACAACGACCAAGTCCGACCGGGCCAGAACGCTATTGTCGGACGCAGCGGGAGCGGAGCCATTTGGATAACCAGTCCGGAATCTCCGGAGCGCCTGATGCCCGTCGGCGCTGTCGGCGAGATTCTGATTGAAGGCCCCCACCTGGCCCGAGGATACCTGGACGGTGTCTGCCAGAAACCCGATGTTGGATTCTTACCGAATGCGCCAGCTTGGCTCAAAGATCTCCACCCGTCTCGTGCAGCCACGTCCAGGTTCTATCGTTCCGGAGATTTGGGGAGGTATACACATGCCGGCACTGTGGAGCATTTGGGCCGCAAGGACACTCTCCTCAAAATCAATGGCTATCGAGTCGAAGCCACCGAGGTCGAGTACGTCCTCCGTAGGTCGTTGGGCCCTGGCGATGCGGTCATCGTGGACCTGCTCGGCGAGATCGATGGCTCTCGAGAGCCGTTTCTAGTCGCTTTCCTGTGGTTGACTGACAGTGAGGACCATTTCGGCCCTGCTGCTGGTCATAACTCCGTCGAGTTTCTCCCCATCACCAGTCACCATGCGGCTCATCAATTGGTGCAAAGAATGAAAGCTGAGGTCGTGGCTACGCTGCCCGTTCACAAGATCCCGGAATACTTTATTCTCGTCAGTGAGATCCCCAGAACCAGATCTAATAAAACTGACCGCCGCAAACTGCACCATCTCGCGCAGAAGTCGTACTTGTCGGGGGTTCTAAGTAAGATTTAGGACAATCAGCGGTTTCTCTGATCATTGCCGATGATATGAATTCGCATACGCCAGTCTATTCGTATTCATGGATTGTTTAATGTGCCAATGACCAGTTTCCTGTTCTAATACTTAGCCTAAGTATGTGTAGGCTGGGTAACCGCTGGATCCTAGGTAGTTAACTTTTGCTGTGCAATACAGAAGAGATCTTTAATGAGTCTGTATATATTTTCCCTAGATGAACAATGAACCGCGCGAGACAAGGGGCACTTAATGCCACTGGATCAAATACAAGAGTGGACAAATAGTCTCCCACTTGTACCACGAAGGGTATGGTCATGGTCGGGACCCTACGTCTTAATTGCGGAAGATGGTTGGTTCCTGTAAGAGATTAAAGGTTGGGGTAAAGTAAGTGATCGACGGACTATGATCACGAAATTGACTAGCCTTCGGAAACACTTTTTTTTCTGGTCTTTGGTCCTATGAACCCCGCCGGATAGTTAGTTTGTCTGCTGCTGACTGCGCTTCAACGGCAAACTTGCGGGGAAACGCGGGCACAGCATTCCCAATTCCCAATTCCCACCCTTATTGCTTGTTCACCTCGCATCTTACCCGGGATCGACCATGAGATCGTGTCGGCAATGTCGAGATGCCAAGCGCAAGTGTATTCCTGGCAAGGGCAGTGCTTTATCGGCTCCCTGTGACCGTTGTCTGCGCCATCATCTTCCGTGTTCACACTCCCAGGCCACTCTACTGAGGACGCGAACTCTTCACGCCCGTCGGCCTGGCAGTCAGTCGCCGACAACAGAATCGCAGACTCGGGCCAAGAGAGTAGATGACTTTCTCGCCGACGATGGATCCGTTGCGGTGCTTGTTCAAGAGTATCTGTCCAAGATTCACGGTCGGCCACATAGCATTTTCCACGACGCGACGCTGTGGAAGGACATTCGCGACCGGCACGCCAGCAGAGCTTTGATTCTCGCTATCTGTGCAATGGGGGCCCACGTTTCGAGTCAGCCAACTCTGCGGTCCCTCGAGCCTCTGCTCACGGCGGAGTCCAAACGCTTACTCCAGCTTGACCTGGAGCATGTGTGCCTAGACAATATCCAAACTTGCATTCTAGTCGCAAATCTATGCGTGGCACATGCAAACCCATCGTCAGAATTCCTATTCTTCCGTGAGTTTTTCCCCATGCAAATCATACGTTCCTAATTGTGTGGGCGCCACCGTTCCCTGGATAGGTAGATACTCATGTCGAACGAGACGCTAGGAACGGCAATTGCAATGATGCAGTTGATGGAATCACGGACGGCACACGGCCACGATAACCCGGTCTCTCATGAGCTCCGGATCCGAATCTGGTGGGCGCTTTTTGCTGCGGACAACTGGTGCTCTTCGAGCCTGGGCTTTCCCCGTCAAATGAGGGATTGGCCTCGACCGGCTCGGTTACCCATGGATGAGCGCCTGTTTGCCAACATGACTGCGGATGAGCCATTGAATGACCCCACCGCGCCATGCAGGAGCACTGGTCTATGGGCCCACATGGCCACGCTCATGGAAGTGTTCGGCCCAATCCAGGAGCTCAACTGGCGCGCCGCTAACAGCGAGGGGCTGCATCCAGACCAAATTGAACAAGACACAGATCGTCTTGCGCAGCAGTTGGATGACTGGCAACGTAGACTACCGGCCGATGTCCAGTTGACCGAGTCAAACCTCATAGAACACAGCAAGCGGGGCACAGGGGGCACCTTCATGGGCCTCCATCTGGGCTTTCATCATTACGCCACTTTACTCTTCTACCAGTACCTTGACACACGCTCGACGCTGACTACGCGTGCTCAGCAGTTTGCAGCTCGATGTAAACATCATGCTCTCAGTTATAGTACCTGGCTCGCCCGTGGAAGAAAGCAGCCCGGATGCGAGGCTGTGTATCCAACCGTTGGCCACATGGCCATCGTCTCCTCGTCTGTTCTTCTTCACACTCTCCTCTTTGGAGGAGAGAACGAGCTTCCGCAGTCACGCCACTGCCTCGAAGCGAATTTTGAGGCCTTGCTTGAGTTGGGAGAGTACTGGCCCATTGTCAAAACCATGGTAAACTCTCCTTGATCCGCACTGCAACTATAGTCTATCTATTATTGTATTGTATTAATATATTCGAGATAATCCTTTTTTTTTTTTTTTTTTTTTTTTTTTTTTTTTTTTTTCAATCCTGTTTTCATCTAGCTAACAATCCGCTCAAGATAAACCGTTTGATGGAATTTCAGAATAACTGCCTGCTCCTCTCCCACCACCATCACACCCATCGTCTCGACCGTTGGATGGTGCGGTTTCTCTTCGAGTACGCGTTGCCACTCGAGGATAAGGCCATCGACCCACACACGGCCTTGGAGATGGAGATTATCTCCACACAGGCACATATCTTCACTCAGAAGGGTCGACTGCCCGCATTTGGGGTCAGCTAGAGTTTTCTGATTACCAAACCGAGATGTCGTCCCAGGTACGATCGATGCCAATGCAACTACTTGATGGCTTGAATTAATTCCAACTCATGATCAGGTTCCATACTTTTCTAACTTCCTCTAGAAGGCGCTTAGTACAAAGCTGACTGTAATGGATAACATGTGCTATGTATCTAACTAAACGAGAATTCATCAGGTGATTCAGGTCTGCAGCTGTTGTCACCAAGCCAAGCTCTAACTCGTATGTCCGCAACTTGACTGCATTGGCCATGTCAAATATCCCCAGCATCTATCTGTATGCCAATCTGCAATATGTCAAGCAGGTTGTTTAGACCACCAAGATAGCAATCTCATAAGGATTGCTGAAGCTGACGGCGAAGCGACCAGCGCGACCAGACACGGTCGTGGTAGTGATGGTACTGCTTTCACCTCCCAAGGATGGCAGATTGTTGACACTTGCTGAACTTGGGGCAGTCAAGGTAATCAGAGTGGCAGTCGTCTTGGACGAACCTTTCACGTTGACCTGCACGGCGTTGGACGAGCCGGTCTTCCCATTGTAATTGACGAGCTTGAGGATGGTGGAAGAACTGTTGGCTGTTGCGGACCAGTAGATGGGGCCAAATCCTCCATTGGTGGCGGTCACGGGCAGAGTTCTGGTGCCCATATTATCCGCGAACAACTTTTGGACGTAGTAGCTGATAGTATAGAGGACCTCATTTGCGGTGTGCTTTATCACGGCCACAGTGTCAGGGGCTTCATTGTAGTTCTTGATCAAGGCACCATAGGCAGAGCCGACGATGACATCGGAGTTCCTTTCGCAGCCCAAGAGAAAAATGGCCTCCGCGCAAGACATACCTAGGGTTTGCGCTCCTACCTGGCCGTTGTTGTTAGATCCCGTGTTGGTTGCTGCGTACTCGTTGACGAAGACGGGGTATTTGCGACTAGCTTGGTCGAAGGTGTTGAAAAGAGAGACGAAGTAGTTCTCATTGCCGTAGATATGAAGGTCCAGCGAGCTGCCGTTGGATGTGACTAGGTTTGGGTTGATGGTGGAGATGAGCTTGATGGACGGATACACAGCGTGAATGGCGTTGTAGAAGGCCATAAATCGGTACGAATAGTAGGAGTTGGTCCCACCATTGAGGTAGTCTTCATTGCCAATCTCAACCCAGTTGATGGTGAAAGGGGAAGGAAATCCCAAAGCAGCTCGTTTCGCTCCGTACGTGGTCGATTTATCTCCCTGGTCCCGTCAGCAATCGTTTCGCATTTCTAGAGCCCGCTGCGCCATGCGTGGACACGAGGGGGTCAACTTACCAGGAGAAACTCCAGCTCATTCATGACTGAATTCACGTATGGCTGTAGCTTGGCCTCGGAGACAACCTCACCGTCCAGGTACAGACCAGCCCAGATACCTAGAATCACCTCGAGGCCCAGATCTTGTGCCATTTGCATCATCTCCAGAAGACCAAATCCATCGGTATTGATATCACCCCAGGTGCCAGGGCGGCCTGGACGACCCCTGAGGGAACCGAGGGTTTCATTCCATTTCCATTCATAAGGAGATTTGTCGCCTTCCATATTATTTCCACCGGGCAGTCTGATGTATTTCGTGTTCATGTTGAGCAATGCCTGGGCGAGATCCTCGCGCACGCCATTGTTCCGGTTGTCAAACGTCTGCTTGAACAAGCTGAGAACGTTGAAATAGACACTTTGCCCAGCAAGTTTCGACCCATCAAACGTGAAATAAAACGTATTGTTGCCATCGGAGGCAGTCCGGCTTGGCTGGAATGTCGCGGAGTAGCTCTGGACCCATCCCGCAGATGATGTCTGATGGATACTCATGCTCGTAGATCCGAGGACTTGCCCAGTTGTGTTGCTACGGAAGTAGCAATCGATAGTCCCGGAATAATTGCCGCGCATGTAGAGGCTAGCGATGTAACGCTTGGTCGCGTCCACGTCGAAACCCCAGAAGCCTTCGTTGTAGAATCCTACAGTCCCCCTGGTTCCCGCAGGCACATCCATTCGCATCTGGTATGGCAGGCTGGACGAAATGGCCGGGGAAGATGTGTCGATGGCTAGCGAGACTCCACCAACGGGATGCCAATAATCAGTGTTGCGTGTGAGACTGGCAGCTCCACCGGACGAGGATCCTTGGAATGCTCGGTTCCGGAGCATCTCCCCATAGAGACCACCATCGCCCGAGTGGTAGATATCCTGTGAACGTCAATTTCAAGCCCAGGTTTGCGGAAATTTACACAAAGGAGAACCGCTGACTGACCTCGTACAAAAGTCCATACAAGAGTGGACTGGATTTATTGCCACCAGACGAGGCGATGTCAAGAGTCAACGCCGCCACGCTAGCAGCAAAACATAAAACAGAAGACAGGATCATAGTTTCTAAGCGGCAGACAAGGTTCGATGGATCAGCACAATGGATAGGTTGGCCTGGTCTGGTGACCTCAAGAAACAGGTCGGGGGACGGGCCTTTATACACATGCGACACCGTGTGCTTTCCCCGCATGGTCAAATGGAAGCACCCCTAAACTCGAACAGTCATGGAGCATCGGTCCGACGGTGCTACGTTAAACTCTCTGTCTCTGAAAGGGTGAAAGATTCGGGGAGAGCTTCACCGAAGATGCAGGCATCAAATCCACTCCCCCGTAACTAATGGGCCAACTATACGGGCTACTGATGACTTACAATGCAGGAACTACAAATAAATTCAAGTTTAGCTTAGGCTACTCCAAAAACTGCAAATTGCCGAGTGGACCTGATTCCTGTAAGACAAATGACGTTCTCTTGGAAAACCTTATGCCAGATCGCTTCGGTAGGACACAGGACCACCCACCCTGATGGGTTCAAGGATGGAAAATTTACTACCCCTATTTGCTGATTGTTAAGACTGTGTATTAGTGGGTGATTTCAAAATACTGTGTGCTCTAGCTGCGAATCTAATTGAAATTCTGCCCAGGGTTTGTGATGAATGGAGCAGTCGCCTGGGGCGGCCACAGCCAAGGATGGAAGGGAACCTTCCACCGATGATTTCCAGATCCCACATTCTCCTCTAGATTGCTGGATCCATCTTCGGCAGTCTGGACTTTGACCACAGCTCGGCAGTTTGGTGGGACGACCAAGTCCAAACAGAATATAACCGCTCCATCTCCATCTTCATTGTGAGCCACTTTCCACTGGCATCTCCAGAGGCCGTAGACACTTTCGTACGACACGGCGGCGTGCGTCAACGACCCGCCGGGCTGTGGACACACCAATGCAGTCTGCCAGCCAGCTTGGAGCGGCCGCAAGCCGCCCACAGTCTCGTGGAGCCAACTGACCACGGACCCCAAGGCATAATGATTGAAAGAAGTCATTTCCCCGGGGTTGATGGACCCATTTGGAAGCATACTGTCCCAGCGTTCCCAAATGGTTGTGGCACCCATAGTAATGGGATATAACCAAGACGGGCAGTGGTCTTCGAGCAGCATCCGATAGGCCAGGGAGAGGTTGTCAGTGTCGGTGAGGGCACGTAAAATGATAGGCGTACCGGCGAATCCGGTTGCGACGCGGAACTTTGCCATGCGTACACGCGCCTCGAGCTGACGCCTCGCAGTGTCCAGTTGCTGTCTAGTGGATAAAAGTCCAAAAACAATCGCCAAGGAATAAGCCGTCTGGGAGTCACCGACTATGAGGCCGGAATGTGTTATGTACTTGTCCTGGAAAAGGGCACGGAGACGCTGAGCTTTGCAGCGGTAGTGTGTACTCTCTGTCTTCTTCTCGAGGGCCGATGCAATATCAGCCATGCGGGCTGTGACATGCACGAGGTATGCATCTGCCACCAGGGTGCCGCTTGTTCTGCAATCACCAGGCTCGTCCGGTGGCGCCTGGGGATCGAGCCAGTCGCCCAATTGCCATAGCTCGGGATCCCAGAGGCCATCTTTGCCTCGACGGACCCCCTGGTTCAGCCATGAGGTCATGCTGGCATACTGTCGATGTAGAATATCACGATCACCGGATGACAGAAACAAGATCCATGGAAGAATTATCACCACATCATCCCACAAAGCCTGGGGAATGGATGGCCACACGTGGTCCAGGACATTGGGGACCACCAGCGGGGGAACGCCGTAGTGCTCTGATTGCTCGCAGGCAACATCTTCCAGCCATTCTGAAAGCATGCCAATACAGTCGTACAAAAATGTTGCAGACGGGCCAAAGACTTGAATATCTCCTGTCCATCCCAAGCGTTCGTCCCGTTGGGGGCAGTCCGTGGGGATTGACAAGAAGTTCCCACGCATGCTCCAGCAGGCATTCTGATGCAATTGATTGACGGCCATATTTGAACACTCGAACCGCCCCGTCCGCTTGAAATCGGTGTGGATTACTAGTGCACGAATGTTAGTCTGCCAGGACTGCTCCGTTTCAGGATCCCATCCATCGACTTGCACGAATCGAAAGCCATGGAAGGTGTATTTCGGCGACCAATCAATCAACGGCCGCCCTGATGAGATGACTGTATCGACGGATTGTGCACCACGAAGGGGTCTCGTCCCCAATTCTCCGTCTTCCATGACCTCTGCGTGGGTGAAGGTCACTGTTGCGTTCACCGGGAGCGTCATGGAATGTATGAGAAGCTTTCCGACCAGATTCTGGCCAAAGTCAACGATCTTCCGGCCCGCTGGGGTGGTGAATATTTTTTTGGGTGTCAGTCTCTCCGTGATTCGTGCTGGAGGGGCGTTTGGCGCGTATAATCGCGCACGGGGAAAGGCCAAAACGGAGACCGTCTCCCAGTCGGCGTCAACATAGAGAGGGCCATGTTGGTTCCAGTTGCCAACCTCGGCTCGCGCATCGTATAGTTCGCCGTTGTAAATTTCGCTGCTCACGATGGGACTCGGGTGGCACTTCCAGCTGATGTCGGACACAACCTGGAATCGTTCAGCTGCGAGCCCGCCTACCTCCAACTGAGCCATGACGGCTATGCGATTGCCATAGATATATCGCCTGCCACCACCAAAGCCCAAACGGCCCGCGAACCACCCTTCAGCAACCTCGATGCATAACACGTTATCGCCCTTGGTGGTGATTAAGGAACCGACATCAAACACTTGATATGCAAGGCGATGGTGGTAGCTTGTCCATCCGGGAGCCATTTCATGATCCCCAATCCGGGTACCATTGAGATACGCCCGATAGACCCCAAAGGCTGTGATATACAAGCGGGCGCGGTTCACAGGGCCAAATCCGGAAGGCAAAACAAAGGCCTTTCGGAAGAGCAAAGGCCTCAGTGGCACTTTGGGGCTCACCGGAACGGATGGGCCAGAGACCGGTATAGCAATCCAATCCTGCGAACTGAGAAGGCTGCATTCAACCGTGGCCCAAGATGACCATGCAGACCAATCCGAATGTGCGCACCCGGTTGCTCGATCCATCCAGCTTCCACGCACTCGAACTCGCACCTGAGCTTGTTCTCGCGACTGTAATGGCGTGCTCGGCCATGCGACTAAGGATGAGTCGGCGCTTTGGACAACGAGGTATGCCGGCGGCCCAGTTTCACGTTGCACGGCAATCTCATACTGAAATTGTTTCCAGTCGCAGATAGACTCGTTAATAGCAGAGAATGTCCAGGATATACGAGGCGAGGAGCTGTGTACACCCAGCCCGGAAGGATGCTGCTCAAAGCGCAGTGCAATTATCTCTGCCATTCTTGGCGATGTCCATCAGATTACTTCAATTTCACTCTTTCTGGTGGAGGGGGGGAAAAAAAAGGAAGGCCAAAGTGAGATAGAGACAGCAGGCCATCTTCCTTGCCTCATCCCGTGCTCAACTCGCTGTCTCTTATCCCGAGAAGTCGATCGAATATCTCGCATACCTGGTCACATTTTGTCTTGTTGGACCGTAGATAGTTGGATAGTAGAAGTGAAGATCACGAGAGTTGACGAGGGTTTATGAGTGACTGCGGAATCGTCGTGCTCTGATTGGCTTGTTTTCCGCAGGCGTTCTCAAGCCACCGGTGGACTTCCCAAACAGGAAATTAGTGGGTTACGCCCTTAGAAAATGAACAGAATAGGGTTGAAAGAGAATTGCTGAAGCGATACCTGAACGCCATGTTTAGTTTAGCGCAGTATGCGTATTACCATGAGTTCCCCTGATACAGTAGCAGCTTGAAGGTCCAAAACCAGAGACCAGACATACTGTTCAATCAGATATGCTTCAACTTACTCTCTTTCCAAAAGGCCTCTCTGGATGTCCTGTAATCCACCATTCTTGATGGCTCGGGTATAACGACTTGGTCTAAATTCCAGCCGTGACAGAGAGGAGGCGTTTGGAAAACTTGGGAGGGTTTCAAACTTATTGGAACCGAACTGAGGTATTGATCGATAGTAATACACATACTACGCTAAACTAGATATACCATCAGCCAAAATCCAGCCAAGGTAACCCACTTTTTCCCCGCGTTGCATGCTGCTGGAATTTGTCCCGATCGATGTACATCACACATGGTACATGATTACACATTCCATTCCTGCGAAGTTGGTCCTCTCGCGCCAAGAAAGAGCCGAGCTCCCCACATGGAGATCGGCATAGCTTAAAAGGCTGGGGGTTTGTTCCTCGCATATTGTGGGCAGACAACGGTCTTATTCTTTGATCTTCATTGTTTACCTATACTCAAGGTCAATTGAACTCACAAGTAACCAAAATGGGCTTCCCTCCCAAGATATACCAGTTTCTGGTAGGCACCTTTGCTTCACTTGGGTCGTTTCTCTATGGATATGACCTTACCATTGTGGCCGAGGGTAAGTCAGCGAGCAAAAATCTCTGCACATGTTCGCTGGAACTGACACACCTTGATTTCTTTCTACTAGTGGTATCCAGCGGTTCTTTTCTGAACTATTTCAGCCCATCCACCACTGAGATAGGCCTGGTCGCGTCCCTTCTCACGGCCGGCGCCTTCGTCGGCGCCGGGTTAGCGTACCCATGCTCGGATTACTTTGGCCGTCGAGCAACCATCTTGACCGGCGGCTTGATCTTCTGCCTGGGAGGTGGCTTGCAGACCGGTGCACGAAACTATGGCTACGTCTTAGGAGGTCGCTTCATCTCGGGTGTCTCGTAAGCTCTCCATTTCAAAGCCCCTTTCCTGGCTTGTGACGACCTGGGCCGGGCTTGACTTACTAACAATCCACAGTATCGGTGTACTCACCATGATAATCCCAATTTACCAGGCAGAATTGGTTCATCCCAATATCCGAGGCCTGGTGACTGGATTGCAACAGTTCATGCTCGGCATTGGTGGTGTCTGCGGAAGCTGGATCAGCTATGGCACCTATGTTAGTTTTGCGGATAACCGCCAGTGGCGCATCCCGTTAGGCATTCAGATCGTCCCGGCGGCTCTACTGTCCGCTTTGATCTTCCTGTTCCCAGAATCGCCTCGTTGGCTCATCAGCCGCGGTCAGCGGGAGAGAGGTCTCCAGACACTGGCACGACTCCATGCCAACGGCAACACCTCCGACCCTTGGATTCTCGCCGAGTTTGAACAGATCAAAGCCCAGGTTGCCGCAGAGAAGGAACATAGCCAGGTCACGTTTTATCGGTGGATCGTCGACAAGTCAAACTTCCGTCGTCTGCTACTGGCTTGCGCTATGCAAGCTGCCACACAAATGACGGGAGTCTCCGCTATTCAATATTACTCGGTCACCATCTTTGTAAGTATTCCTTGCAATAAAACCCTCTTCTTTTTCTTCAAATGGCTGACTGTAGCTTCAAATTAGAAACAAATTGGCATCGATGGAACGGACACTCTGCGCTACCAAGCCATCAACTCAATCATTGGCCTCATTGGTGAATTCCTTCTGATGATGGTCGTCGATAAAATTGGTCGTCGCAAACTCGTCGTAGGTGGAAACCTTGCCATGTGTCTCACATACGTGATCAGCACAATCCTTCTCGCCCAGTTTCCTCCCCAGGTGAACAGTAAGGGCGCACACTGGGGTTTCATTATTATGACATGGGTCTTTAATTTCTGCTTTGCCAGTATGGGATCATTGTGTATGACCAACTTCCTCCCTTTCATCTTATTCCTTGACCAACTCAGGGAAGTCGTCACTAAATCTTACACAGCTTGGATGATTCCTGCCGAAATTTTCGACACAGCAACACGAGCCAGGGGGGTAGCCTTAGGCTGCATGGTATCATTTGCCTTCAAGTGTGTCCTCTCCCAGCCTGAATCTCGCTCTAGTGGAGAAATAAAGCTAATAACTCATCTTTCCCTCTTAGCACAATGATCGGTCAAGTGACACCCATTGGAATGGCAAACTCTGGATGGCGATTCTACGTCCTGTTCGTGGTGAGCATCCATCAAATTGCTCCGTGGTCTCCCTCTTGCATCCCAGGATACTCCGGGGAACCTTCACTGGTAGCTGACATCCTATATCTAGGTCTGCAATTTCACCAATGCCGTCTTCTTCTGGGCTATGCTCCCAGAAACGAAACAGTTGCCCCTGGAGGAGATGAAGAAACTCTTCACCGAAACTCCCTGGTTCATCGGCAATTCCACCAGAAGCGAGCACCGAGTCACGGAAACCAGTATCCTAGCGCAGCGAATTAAAACCAAAGGATTGGAAGACAAGATTGGCACAGCTGAGCATAAGGAGGAAACCGCTTAAACGGAGCCAAGCGGGACAAGAGTAATGAGATTGTGCTCAGAACTGTGGAGCGATGGGATTCAGCATGGAATTCCTGGGCGACTCCGCTTGCTTTCTTATATCTTGGCTACAACATCAGCCATACTTTTGTTAAAATAGTCAGTCGTCTGTGCGCTTTCTTCCTACGCTCTAATTTAATCATTCTTGAGAGCAAATGGCGATCATTCATAGCATTATTTAAATTTTGTCTAATTCCACACGACCAATTTCTGCGTCTCGAGCCACCGTTTGCCAAAAGACCTGGCAGGGTTATTCGTGGACGACGGACAAAAACAATCCCTCTAAAGCCGACTCCACGATTTCCCACTCGGCACGGGATAGGTCCTTTAGCTTTGTAAAAATCATGCCAAGAACTGAAAGGATCTTTGACTGCTCCGTATGCTAAAATTTATTAATTACACTAGCGCGCTTCTAGGACTTTTAGTGCACGTCCCCACTCTGTAAATCGCAACTCAATCAGGACATCAAAAAAGGGGTCTCACGTCTCTGATCGTCACTCCACGCTGCGATCCATTTTTTGGACTTTATAGAGAGGTACTAATTTCTCCGAGAATCATGCGATTTCGTATGCCGTGGTGGCTCCTCCTGGGCCTTTTGCCTCTCTCTTCTGCAACTGCGACACAGAATGGAACTGAAGGAATCGATCTGTTTGAGGTCCATCTTCCTGTAGACTGGAGGGCCGCAGTCGCTGATGGGGTGAAGTTTGTCTTCATCAAGGTGGGTGAGATCGATCGAAACGATCGACGCGTTCATTCCCCGTTTCTCTCCGACCTATCTTAAGTGTATGCGACCTGGACCCGGACTTATTATTGACCGACGCTCGCCACAGGCAACTGAAGGGATCAGCTATCGAAACGTACGCTTCCATTTTCAAACAGCCGGCGCTCTCGATGCGGGGATCCCCCATGGCGCAGTGCACTTCGCAGCTGCGGCGGAAAGCAGCGGAGCCGATCAAGCAGACTTCTTCATCGAACATGGAGGGAACTGGACCGCGGACGGACAGACGCTGCCTGGGGTGCTGGAGATGGAAGGCAATATTGCGGGCAAGCTTTGTCATGGGATGACGCCAACAGAAATCACAGACTGGATGCTCGATTTCTCTCACAGGTACAAGTTCCGGACGGGTCGCACGCCAATCCTGTTCCTCTCGGCCGGCTGGTGGGCAAAGTGTGCTGGGAACAATGCGACATTTGGCGCGGACCATGCATTATGGTTGGCAAATTGGGCTGAGGAAATGGGCACGCTGCCGGCAGGCTGGGAGGCTGCTAGGTTCTGGCAGTATGCAGGTTGGAGTGAGAATGGAGGAGAGGCAAATGTGTTCTTTGGTAGCTCCGAGGACTTGTCAAAGTTTGCAATGGGAGCTGATGAATGAATGGGTTGCAATGCCAATTCTTTGCATTATTCTCTGTGTATATAGTCAAAACATATTGCGCTAGTCTGGATTCTTCTCATGTAAGGATAATCAACATATCACGATTAACATTCTATTCTTAGAGAGTATAATGAATAAAGGCAGGGTGCCAAAATATATGAAGAAACCAGAGGCAGGGTTATCTTTATGTTACATATTTCAAAGCGTGATCGTCACTGTTATTCAGACATCATCAGTGGAAAGCTCTCAACGGGAGAGCTCCGAAGTCCACGGTGACCTAATGGTGAACCCCCGACAAGGAGAATTCCAAACAATATGCCTTAGCTGGATTCTGGTTAACTGACTTGATGGACTGTACCCAGGTAGGTAGTAATACCGTGCAAAAATCTACGAGCAGCACCTTCCCGCCTGATCCGGACGTTGCTGCTATAAGAGGGAGAGTCGGGTGTCAAGGTGATTCGCTTACCTTTTACACCTATACTCACCCTACACTCACCCGACCCTCTTCATTTTAACACCATTCCTTAGCTGATCCACCAAGGAAGTCAAGATGCCGAGACGAGAAACAATGACTGGCCGGGCTGTAGGGCTGATGCGAATACAGATATCCGTTTAATCCCAGCATATTCGATATCCGTATTTACTTTAGAAATTCAAAGGCGACACGAGGCTTCGGACAATTATGTCACCTTGTGATAAGGAGATTAAAGATGCTTGAGTACATATAAGCAATCTACAGACCCTATTATCCTGAGCTACAATTCGACCACAGGGAGTGGAGAACAGGCCTTCCCTGATTTGGAGTTTTATTGTGCTTCCACCTTACCAGGGGTCTGACCGACGCTCATGTTCCCGCGCTCGCCGATTGGCTATTGGATGGCTGACCGGGCAAGTGTCCTGCCACTCTTGGTTGAATGCTTCCGAAGGTTGTAACGCTGTTATGAGAGGCAGTCTCCATAGCCACCAGCTTAACTTCTACTGGAATATGGTATTTTTGTGTCTGTACCTTGAGTTATTATTATGCTTAAGATTCTTTTCAGTCATACCATCCTTTCCAGTATTTAACCAATAGTGCTATTATGAGGCTTAGATATTTTGTTAAGTTTGTTGTGAACTGAAACACAGCCTTGCGCGGCTCTGTAATTCAGCCTGGCCTTGCTTACCTCCCTTCACTTTCCTTTAATACATATCTCTGTCCGCAGTTTGCCATTTAATTCACTTTATCATTTTCTTACAGCCCTTCTGAGTATACGGACTACGACTCCTCTCCAATGGATGCATTTTCTGTGACTGGTAGCGCAGTAGGCGTCATATCTCTCGGCCTTTCAATCTGCCAGGGCTTACTCGCTTATTATGGGCCGTTGAAGGCATTTCATGAACAAATCTGCGACGTCGAATCTCGGATAACAACATTAGAGGGAATATTGAAGGTTTTAGAAAGGGTCCTCAATGAGGGCTTTGCGCAATTTGGCTCTTCGACGGCTCAATCCACGACAGTCGCACTTGGCTCTATTTGCTCCTGTCAAGACGGGCTAAACAGACTCCAAATTATCTTGCAAAAGTGTACTCAGACCAATGGTTCCAACATTTGCACCGGATTTAGCCGCCAAGTCAATCGATTATTATACCCTTTCAGGCGGGAGACCCTAATGGCACTCATGGAGTTATTAGACTGGCTGCAGGCAACCCTCAATACTTCCCTCCAAATGCTAATCATGTGAGTGGACAGTAGGAAGAAAACAAAAATTCTGTTCTTGGAGTCCTTTAAACCTGACAGGATGGAATGCAGTTCTATGATCACCAGCAACCAGAGGCAGATCAATTTAATGGTCACGAGCTTCACATCAAGCGCGTCGAATACGAGACATATCTTAGAAGCCACAAATCGCCTGAACCAGAGCAGTATTTGCATCGATAACAGATTAGATATGGTTGAGCGGCAGCTGAATCAAGTAGTACGAAAATCACTCTGCCCAGAAGGCCCTTACCATAATTACAGAAATGCTAACTGCTTGCATTTCAGGAACTGAGTATTCGTGGCTTTCGTCCCCGTCCAACTCTAATAACAGCCTCGCTAAAAACAGCATCTGCTACCCAGCAAGAGAATAACGATACAGTCAGCCCCAGTGCCCCTCAAAAAAGGAAAAACTGGAACAGATGCACGTGTCCCTATCGCAGTCGATCCACCTTTTTGCCATCGGAAATTTCGATGGCAGCCAGCCAACCCGTCTGCCCATTTCACAAGAACGACCAGACAATTGTTTTGTTTTCTAAACAATGGATCATCAGCAACAGAATCTTCAAGTTTTCGGTCTCAGCATCACTGACTATCCAAAAAGGAGCTGAAGGCTTTTCCATTTCCCCAAATCTTCAATTTCGGCCAATCGTACCAAGGGATTCACCCGTATTCTGTCTTCTTTGGGAGACAGAGAAAGGTTTAAAGTCACGAATGGCCGGCACTAAGATAGAACGCGCTCAGCAAAAGCTACTGAAGCTATTTATGAATGGCGAAGGGGCCCACTCGGATACCTTACCCGATGGCAATACAATCTTGCATGTGAGTTTCTTTCCATGGGCTAAATAGGAGTGGACTGTCTTTTATCTGGTTGGTCCATATGTGGACTTCCACTTTTTTTCTGACAAATGAACTAGGTAATAACTCGCTGGCAAGCATACAGCCATCTTTGGGATGATGACTCGTGGGTGATTTGGCGTGCTTTGATCAATGCCATGCTACAGACGGGTCTATCACCCAACCAAGTCAACTATAAAGGGGAAACTCCTGCAGACTTTATGGTCTGTTATTATGATAATTGCTGTCAGCAGCAAGCTACTTTTGACATTTGTTCTGACCTGCTGGATGCTGGAGGCTATATGACCCACCGTGCTCTTGACTGGAGGCATCACCCTGACGTGTTTAATCCAGCGTACTATATAACCAGAGGCGACCTCCGTTGGAATGATACTCTCTGGCGAGATTACAGCATCCCACTTCTATGGAGTTTTTGCGATAAAAACGAGCTCCAAGGTAACCATTTCAGCGTAGAAGAAGCCTAACAAAAGCTAATTTATCCCAGATATTGATCTTCCGGAAGAACTACAGCCTCTTATCTATAGGTCAAGGAATCTGTTACTGCTACTGCTGGAAAAGGGCGTTGATTTTCAGACCTGGGTAGAATCATATACACAATGGCCTCCAGGCCTCTCCTTACTCCTGCAGTATGGCCATACACCGACCGAGACCTGTGTCGTACGAGCATGCGAAGCAGACTGCGAAGAAAGCCTTAATCTCTTGATTAGCACCGGTGGTTTTGCGCTCGGACCCTCGGTGCTGGAAGTTGCTGCAAAACAGCATAACCCAGCTATTTCGAAATTGGCGGTAAAAGCACTTGCTGACCGCAGAAGGCAGCTGCGAGTCTTAGCAGACAGTTACTTGCCAGATGAGGTGAACTCTCGTGTAGATATCGGGTCAGATTGTCTTTTGGACGCACAAGCCTACGACATTTACCGGCTTCTGAAAGAAAAACTTGGTGGCATTGATGATCTAGAGATGCAGTATGAATGGTCCGTCTATGACTGCATTGGGGCCAACTTGGACTTAGCAGATCTACTATGGGATTCGGGCTTCCGGAATGTGGATAGTGAGAAGAACAAAAACTGCAGGACCTGCCTTATGGACTTATGGTGGACCACGCCGCCTTGCAGCCTCAACACCTTTTTGATGAAAGCAAATTGGTTTATTACAAAAGGTGCTGACATTAACCGTCAGAAGTTGGGCTCTTCCATCACCGCTCTACATTACCTGGCACATGATGTGGGCAAAATTCTGCATTCAATGGAAAGTATTTCGCGTGTTACTTCTGAATTGGACCAACTGAGCACAGAATCCAAGGACCTAATGCGCAGGATTCTGATCGATGATATCCTTGATGATTGCTGTTGTCCTTGTTCTTTGAATGGATGCTCTGGGCTTATAAGACTTCTAAATGGGCTTTTTCAAACATGGACTGATGGATGTATGGAAGACCGTCTACGAATCCTTCAGATTGTGCTGGAATCTATCACGCCGTTACTAGAGCCGGTTGCCCAGGAACACCTTGCTCCTTGTGTCCTCCGATTTATTGCATGTCAAGCAATGGAGATTGCTCACACATGCGTGCATAAAGAATATGGAGATAGAGAGATCTCTCCAGAGGAGATATACGAAATTCATGATGAGGAGAAAGACTTTATATCAGAGCTTGAGCAACTTTTGGACGAGTTCCTCTCGACGGGGACAACCTTACTCTCCCCAGATTCGTTGACAGCGTGGTGCAACCATGTTAATAATGCCCTTTCGCCACACACTGCGCTCTGCGAGGAGGAAATCAGAAGAATTCTCGACGCTGGAGTGGTTTTACACGGATAATTCTTCGGGATTTGCGAATTCGATGGCGAACACATCAGTTAGGCATTACTAGTACTTTCAACCAACCGCCATGTGTGAGCTGACTACATTAGCCGCAAAAGCCTTCTACCACACTTATAGTAGACTATTTGTGCAAAGGGTCATATTAGAATCTTACCATCGTTGCATCACCACTCCCACGTTCTACAGTCGCATTCACATCCGCAAACTGGGTGGATCTGGGTTGGCCGTGATCCAACCCACAGCCAATGCAGATAGGTGGATCATGCCTAACCCATATGGGTAACCCCCTCATTGGGTGCTTCTGATTAGGGCACACTATTGGTCTGTTTCGTTCAGCACATTAGGGAGTAATTTGTAACTGGATCATTTCAGTGTCGGGTACCCCTCTATGTGATGACACGACCGTCGGACATATACTGCAATCACCCATCTGTCAAGCTACAAGTATTCGGAGACTTTGCGGCGTAATAAGCTTACATGGATAAAGTTTTACCCATATATCATACACCTTAATGGCATTGACTTTTGTTTAAATGTCTTCCAGCTTATGCTGTGTGATGGCTTGACGATTATCACTGATCCATATGCAGTTGAATGCAGCGATCTAGATCATCAACTTGCCACAGCCTATCTCTGGGTTGCCTCCCACTCGGGGTGAACCGCTGATCCAGCATAAATGATGCGATCGCCGCTGCAAAGAGCATATCTTGACGTCACGGCGATTGCTACTCATGCACAGTGGGTTCATTATCTTATTGACATTGACAGTATGAATAATACACGTCAAGGCGTGGACTGACGGTAGGACTTAATTAAGACTGAGACCCTGCGGGGAAAAGCGCTAGTGGGTGCCCATTACCTATGCACTCACAGAGCGTGCCCTAGTTCCAGGACTCGGCTTAGTGCCCCATATTTGTATGGAGCCACCAAATAAAAACTATTAGGTATAAACACTGGTCTTATACCTTTTTTTTGGGCATGGGATCTGGCGGCGAATTCTAGGTGCAATAGTACCGAGTGTTAAATTACTCCACACTACTGAACACCTGCTTGCTGTGAACTGCAGGTCTAAAGTTCGGTCAATGAGAGCTGAAACAATACTGCCTTTATGTCTTCAAAAAACATGAAGATCTATTTCCTGTACTTTGCTTCCATATTCAGCTCTGATGGGGTACCATCAATGCATGCTCCACATCTCCTCTAGGCTCCACATATGACTGTCAGCGTGCGCAATCACCCCCATTGATGCGCTATCAAATCCAGTAAGGATTTACAAGTTCATCGAATAGTTCATCTGAATCTTTGAAGATCAGATTTACTTGTTTCTTCCTCCTGATATCTTGCGCAGGTGACGTCGTAGGCGCTTAATTACGTGGATTCTTGTGGGAATTGACTTGTGAAGAAGTTAATTGCTAACTGTGAGTGACTGATATGTTAAATACAGGCTACATTTCTTGCCTTAAGGATTGAGGAAACTGAGGAAAACAATCTCCGCTCACCTGGATACCTTGGACTCTTGCAAAATCAACACTTATCATTAAGATCCTGATTTAACTTGATTTTCTTTGTCATCATGCCCGGTACTAAAGATCAAAGTAAGGGGGCTACTTCCCAGCCACCAAATGAAGCCAAAACGGACCCCAAACAGCAGAAAGCCTTGAAGGAACTGGAGGATCAAATTAAGGATTCAGGGGAAGGTGAGAGATGCTGGTGGTCATTTGAGCGGGATAAGTTCACAAAATTAACCAATGTCAAGCAAACAAAACCGACCGCCAAGCCATGTTCAGTATCTTCTTGTTCGACAGTGTGACCAAGACTAGCCAGATGGAAAAGTTCGTCACCATCGGCAGCATCAAAAATGTAGAGGACACAACCTTAGCGGATATTCGGAAGAGCTTGATCAGCGAGAACGCCCTCTCCTGGAGGCAGTAAGTTGACCACCTATATGAGATTGCTTACTTAAACAAATAATAACTTTTGGATAGAAAGTCCAGCAAGTTCTGCAACGATGAGGGAGCTGAAGTGGACGATAAACTCAGATTCGATATGTACCTAGACTTTCTGAAGAGCAGCGAGGAGAAGCCCAAAGATGACGATGGATCGAATGAAGACGGTGGCGGTAAGAAAGCGAAGGGAAACAATGGTCGCCCCGTCAGTCTGCCACCTGGATTGTTGACCAAGTACTATGCTAATGTCGAGCTGTTAGATTACTCGGGAATCGACCACCGGCAAATCATACAAAGTCTACTTGAAGCTGCGTAAAATCCCAACGGAGTTGGACGAGGGCACCAAAGATTTCCTCAAGGAGAAGTTAGATCTATCGCTCAATGTAAGTGCCCTGTCGTCGCTCACAGATGCTTGTTTATATTGACTGCCGTACTTAGAAACCAGGGTTGACATCGGCCGAAGTCAACAAGCTTACGAGCTCTTACAATCACAGCAATTTCCAAGCTCTCGCTAGCAAAAAGATCACGTAAGATCCTGGCCCCCGCGAATAGTATTTTACTGAGACTGAGGCAAACTATATTTCAGCCATCCGGCGGACATGGGTGAGAGAGAATGGTACATTGTCCTTCAGAACAATTCTATCCTCCATGGCAACTACGTGAGGGAGCTTGCCACTGGCCAGAGAAAGGTCGAACGGGCGATGTACCCTGGTGTGTGAATTCATAACCTTGAAGGTTGATTGACTTGAGACTAATGGTTGACTGGTGAAACAGCTTTTGCATTGAAGCCGCGAAAGTTCCATGATTTCGAAGTTGTCTTCAATAGTGGTGGCAAGGACGGTGCTGCCCCTTCAGCTAGTGACACCGAACCTGTGGTATGCGTCCCCTTCTATTGGTCGCCCTTGCGCTTCTGCTAATTTTGTACCATTACCAGGTGCATCACCTGAGAATTCCAAGGTTTCTTGTACAAGACGACTCTTACATCAACGTTTCTGAAAACAAGACTTCGGTGGCAGAGGCAATTGCCGACAGTTCGCTCTCTGAACATTCAGCTGAGGTCTCTGTGTAAGTTTCCAAGAAGGTACACACCTCCCACATTTGATCTTGCTAATAAGTGCAGAGGAGGAGGAGCATTTGGGGTCACTGCTGGTGTAAAGGTCGGATACAAATCGCAAGCGGAGGTAAAAACAGCGTCAAACACAACTTCAGACTCTAGGCGCATGACAATCACATATAATGTGAGTTACCTAGGCTTTCGCATTCAATACTGTTGCTGAGAACCCTCATATCATAGTTCCCCAGAGTTGTCCTCGAGCTTGATGGAGATAGCCTTGATATCTCAGACGAGTGCAAAAAAGACCTCGAGAACATCACCACGCCAGAGGCAGTGCAATTTTTCAGAAGAAAATATGGTACTTTCCTTAATACCTCTTTATCTGGCCCCCTTCAGGAAGAGCTAACATTCGCAGGAACTTTCTTTGCCTCCCGAGTTGAACTAGGTGGACGCCTCCATTCCTCGGAGAGCAGCGATTCCTCTGCAGAGGGTAAAGTAGAAGAAAGAGCTCGCGCACTGAAGATTTCTGCTGCCGCCTCCTTCTCGTCTACATACGCTCAAGGCTCTGCCAGCGGTAGCTATGAAGATTCAAGCAACCATAGCTCAAATCGCCAGAACAGCAGCTTGAGCAATAATCTGGCATGGGAGGCCAAGGGAGGTGACACTTTATTGTGCAACAAGTGGGTTGCTCTGAAAAAGCTCTCCGATGAGTTTACTCTGAACTGACGATTGTTACATAGCCCTCCTGCTTGGTGCGGTACGGTGGCATCTCACTACAATTGGAGGATCTCGAAGGTAAGTTTCTCATCGCTGTCAATATCACTAGGCCATAGCAGTGCTAATAGCCCTTGCAGCAAGATGACCTCCTTTCCATGGAAGACATGATATCGCTCATTCCAGGCTATGAATGGGTCAAACAGAAGTTCAATAACTTGGCACCCCTCAAGGAAAGCCAAGTAGTAAAAAAGCCTGACCCTGTCCCGGATGAGTGGGACGGCTGGGTCACATTTTGGTTGAAGCACCCTAATGAGTGGCTATATCCAACAGTCTGCGAAAATACCTCATCCAATCCTTTCGCTGGTGATCAATACAATTCTGTGCTTGATAGAATTACTCGGAGGAAATCACTTAATATTAATACTAGTACCGTGGGGATAACACCAGCCATGGGTGATGTACTCGAAAACGACGCCGCGAATTTTGCCTCATCGCATTCCGTTCAAATGAAAGAATCCCTCGATGATGATTCGCAGGTTTACCAAGCTGGTACCAAGTTTTATGTGATCCGTGATGGAGACACAGTCCGGTACAGGGTATGTCTCTTGCATCTGCACTAGCCTGGCTCATCATCCTAACGCCTATTTAGTTCAAACCCGGCTTCGGATACGTTATCTGGAACAAGAAGACAAACATGTACCTGGGAGTGAAGCCTCCTGTTCCTGGGGTGACCCAAAAGTCCGAACTGTGCACAACGGACTGGAAACATAGCTGCACCTTCAAGTTTACACATGCCTTCCCAACCGACAAGATCTACATTTCAAATCGCGATCTTGTCCGCGTGGAAATATCTGATTATCGGGGGGAGCCCATAGGCCCTATGAAGGATATGCCACCTGTTGGTTCGTATGGAACAACTGGTGATATATTCCAGTTCCGGTACTCGGGTGAACCTTGAAAAGGGGTTGAACTACCCGAGATAAACCGGGTGTTTTTACTTACACTAGGCAACTGTGAGTAGATAGTCATGATTCGGTTGTGCAGAGAAAGAGTGTAATTGAAATATCGTTTCCGCTTGTTATATCGACACCTCCCCTTAGAAATATATTAATGGAATGCAGAAATTCGTTTGAAGGCAATCCCATGTCGTGAAGAATACCTGGATGATGTTTGAAATGTGGGGAATGGACTGCCAAAGGGTATAGATACGAAGCATCCCATTAATTGGTGCGTCAAGGGTGAAGATTTGTATCATACATTGTAGCATTGTTCGTCATCTAGTCTGATAACACGGTAGAAAAATCTAGTAAGCAGTTCGTAATTGACGTGGTGTTCATGCTTTGTTAGCAGCATTAGTGCGGGGCAAAACCAGCCACTGACGAGTTGTAGAGCAACATCATTGGGCTATGCTGAGATCCAGTGTGCCGTATGCCGAAACGGGTCAATTGTTTGGAGATCAGGTACATCATTTCCCGAGCTGTGCGAACCATCGGACGGAGTCCATGCATGTTGAGCTGAACAGGCGATCTCTAATTCCTCCCCCATCTCTTGAAACCATTTTCTCCCGTCTTCAACCATCAGCTGAATAGCAGTTCCATAATACACTGCATCCGATGCCTTCCTGCAACCCATTCAGTGGCCTCAAGGCCAAGTTTTCAAAGAGGAGAAGCGGCCAGGATGCTCCAAAAGCACAAGTAAGTGGAGATTAGGGGATTTGATTGTTCAACTGCTAATGGCTCCATTTCTGATTTTGTGAAGGCCGAGCCCAAGCCGGAAAATGCGAATAACGCTTCTTCAGCCGCAGTCCCATCAGGACAATCGGCCAGCGCGGCTCACCTTGCCACGGAAACGATTACCACCCCAGACGAAAAACCCGAGAAGGGATCCATCCCTCAGCAAGGTCCTCCAGTGAAGGACCGCTGGCGGGACGCTTTCAATCAACTGCCCCCGGCCAAGCAAGCTCTCCTGAAGGAAATGGGATTCGGCAATCCCAAGTCCGGATCTATGGAGTCCAGCATCAAAGATCTCGTAGGAGAGGTGAACAGAAAACAGGAAGAGTGCGAGAAGAAGTTCTGGAACGTCAACGTAGGTGGTAAAAAGATTGTTCTTCGAGAATATACCACGCAGATCGTTGGCTGGCTGGAGAAGGCCGGCGACATTGCTGTGCAGTTTGCGCCACCCCAAGCGAGTCTACCATGGGACCTGGTCAAATCGATGATGAAGGTGGGTTAACCCCAATCTCTTTTTACGTTTTAACCTGGATCTCATGGCATCTCGTAGATTCCCGTGAACGAGAGCGAGCAGATGGGTGCCTTGCTTGCCACCACAGAAAGAGTTGTCCGCATTACCAGTCGCGGCCAGGTCTATGAAAATGTCTACCTGCCCCAGGATCCCGAGGCCGAGCTGTCGCCGGTACAAACAAACCTTGAGGCGGCGCTGGTAACAATCTACCAAACTGCTCTAGATCTGTTGGCCGAGTCAGGAAAGCTCCTCTCCGCAAACACTGCTAGACGCACGCTTGAAGCTATTGTAAATCCGGGCAAGGCGGCGGGCAATCTTTCGAGCCTTGGTGAGCAAGAAGATGAGCTCCTCCGAGACGTCCAAGCATGCGAGAGCCAGCGCAGTTCAGACTCAGACAGACGCGCGAATGCAATGCTGGATGCCTTGCAGGCCCCAATGGCTCGGGTGGACGAGGGCGTGCACCATCTCTTGAAACATATGAGTGAAAGCGAGCGTATCGAGCTCTTGGAGTGGATCTCGCCCATTCCGTTTGGGAAGCACCACGACAACGTGAAAGAGAAGCGAACCCCCGGCACGGGTGAGTGGCTGCTCCAACACAAGGATTTCCGTAGTTGGGACTCGACAAAGTCGTCGGCTCTCTTCTGGCTACAAGGGAATCCGGGTACCGGCAAGACATATCTCACATCTGCCGTCATCGACTGGGTCCGCACCCAGACCAGCAAACCTCCAAATGACGAGGGCTTTGCATTTTTCTACTGTGGCCGGGACGAATCCCGCTCGCAGCCGCTGTCCATTCTCCAAAGCTTTGTGCGTCAGCTTTCGACCACTGCAAGTAATCCCGAGGCTATGCAGGCAAAACTTCAAGCGTCTTGTAAAAAGGCTCGGGAGAATGGCACGAACTTCCGCTTGGAACAGTGCAAGGAACAAATCCTCGCGTCCTTGAATATCTACCCGAGAACCACGCTAGTGATTGATGCCTTGGACGAGTGTGATCCGGCCTCACGGTATCAACTAATAGAAGCACTGCAATCGTTCTTATCGGAATCCAACCGCGTTGTGAGGATCTTTATCTCAAGCCGGCCTGACCCAAACATCGAATATCAGTTAGAAAGCAGGCCCAACGTTTGCATTCGGGCAGACGACAGCCTCGATGACCTTAAAAAATTCCTTCAGGAAGAGCTTGACAGGCTCACAAAGACTGCCCCGTTCTTAAACCCCCTGAAACCCGACATCATCGGAAAGTTGCTAGAGCGTTGCCAGGGCATGTTCCAGTGGGCGGCTTTGCAGATCCACCAGATCGCGAAGTGCCAGTCCCGTGCAGGTGTCTGGGAGCGCCTTGAGAACCTCCCAGAGGATCTTCAGAAGGCATACGACGAGGTCTGGCGACAGATTGAAAGCCAGGGGAAGTCTGAACAGACCATCACAAAGCGCGCTCTTCGATGGGTGATGTCCGCATCCGAACCGATGAGCACCGTCGAGATTCTGGCTGCTATTCGTGTGAGCCCGGACGGAGATCTGCTGCCCTTGAATGACACAGTGGATGAGCAAGGTCTGGTGTCTCTTTGTAATAATTTCCTTGCGCTGGATTCTCAACTCAAGGTGTGGCGTTTTCCGCATCTCTCGGTTAGGGAATACCTGGAAACCAAAGAAGACTGGTCCGTTTCCCATGCCCATTACCACGCGGCCAGCGCTTGCCTGTCTTATTTCGTCAAGAAGTATGAACATGATGACTTGGAACTGGACGCCAAGCTGGAGGCCAATTTGGAGCTCGAGTCAGAGAAGCCAGGCGACACAGAGGGACCCGAAAAGCCAGCACAATCGGATGACGGCTTCCATACTCTTCATCCGTTCCATATATACATGCGGCACTCTTGGGCCCACCATGTCAACGGGGCAAGGGGCATCGAGACGACCAAGCTGGCTTCTCTTTTGAAAACCTTCCTCGGGTCGCCAAATAAGAGCAGCGTGCAATACCAGAGATGGCATCAAAGAACTTGCAATGATTTTGACAAGCTTTCCGACACCCCGCATTTCAGACACTACATGACCGAAGAGGCAAAAATTACTTTCCGTGAGCTCTGTCCCGGTGATGCCGCCGTTTTCGCCATGTGTAGTTTCTCGCTAGCTACCATTGTATGGGACTGGTGGGAACACGCGGAGATTGATATCTTCCGCGTGAACGACAGCGGGCATAACCTGCTCGCAATTGCTGCCTGGGCGGGCTGTCTGCCCATATGCGAAAAGGTGGTGCAGAAGCTGGTGGATCAAGGAGTCGACGTCAACGCACAACGTGAATTTTATAGCATTGCCCTCCAGGCCGCGTCGTATAGAGGCCACGAAAGAATTGTGCAGTTACTGCTAGGTCGAGGCGCTGATGCCAACGCCCATGGAGAAGAGTATGGCAGTGCACTTCTGGTGGCATCATTACTAGGCCATCAAAAGATAGTCCAGATGCTACTAGATCGAGGTGCCGATGCCAACGCTCAAGCAGAAGCATCCGAATACGGCGCAGACTTTGGCAATGCACTTCAAGCCGCATCATATGAAGGCTATGCTAGTATAGTGCAGATGCTGCTGGATCGAGGTGCTGATATCCATACCAAAGGAGGTCGTTACGGCACTGCACTTCAAGCTGCATCGGTACAAGGCCAAGAAAGGATTGTGCAGATGTTGCTAGATCGAGGTGCTGATGTTAATGCTCAAGGAGGAGACAGTGGCAGTGCACTCCTGATGGCATCATTACAAGGCCATGAAAAGGTAGTCGAGATGCTACTAGATCGAGGTGCCGATGTGAACGCCCGGAATCAATTTTTTGGGAATGCACTCCATGCTGCAATACATTACGACCGTCAAAGGATGGTCCAGATGCTGCTGGATCGAGGCTCCAACATCGACGTTGGAGGGGTGTTTGGCAATGTCCAGCAGGCCGCATTATTGCGAGGCAACAAAGAGGTGATCCAGATGCTGCGGGATCGAGGTGCCGACATCAAGATTGAAGACAACGACCTCAGGCCAACTTAGTGTATCCAACCTATATAGCGATATTTAATTTCAGTTTATGTTAGGCAGCCAGGACTCATCGGTTAATTTCTCTACATTGCATTTGATGACTTCTTCTCACCTATGATTGCCACTGCTTTTCTGTGGACGGCGTTCTAGACTTGATTGAGAGGATGTGTAAAGGGAAGAGAAGCATATCTTCGCAAACAGATTTATAGTCTATCAGCTGGAATTTTTAACATTCATATATAGGAATGCTCAACCGAAACAACCAGCGGACCATGGACGCGGAGAAGTTGACATGGAAAGGATCAAACGATGCAGGTTACGAGAAGCGAAGAAAAAAGCTGGTTGTGACGGATTCTGTAGAGGTAAAAGTTTTCCATTATTCCCCCATCCACACATTGTCAGATGGATCGCTAGCTGACAAAATGCTGGTTTCTCAGGGGTCAACGGGTACCTTGAACCGGAAAACAGGACAGAATGTGACGAATATCCACCAGGTACATCCAACATCGCCACGGTAGTCCCCGACTAGCTCTTACAGGAGCTGCATTACTAAGAACGACTGTCTTTAGCATCCACCGACGAAGGTGGTGATGCTGCCAGCCGTAAATGTATTCCCTGGCGCCAGAACTCCGGCACACAGGGCCATCAAATTTGACGTAGAGAATGATCCGGCTACTGGGTCCTCTCTTATCGCCGTGACAGAGAAGCAGGTCAATATCACCTATGACGCTACCAGGACGAATCTTTCGCCAGCGAGTCCATCACCCTCGCCATCGAGCGCGAAGACTTTGCACAAATCTTGCACCATGACTTTTGCCTTTTTTGTAGGTTTTGCCAGTGCATTTATTTGGCTGTAAGCCTTTATTTTCATTTTCACAAGTTTTTGAATGCGCCATACTGGCTGGGATTATGTTGTGAAGCTACGCGCATTCTTTGTTGGATTGTCCAGTGCGCAGGACGAAGCACATGACCATATGGTTTGCTACTTGAAGAAGTGGTGTCCTCATCACCAGCCGCTGTTCACCAGGGTTGGTATCGAAAGCTTTCCATTTCCCAGGCACCTTGTGAAGTTCAAGGCTGATGTATGAATTCCGAGAGCTTATGCAAACTAAAGCGCAATTGGGCAAGTTATCAGCTGTATCTTGGGGAGGATGCGTCATGGGCAGGATGTCCTTGTGTTGAACTATCCTAGCATTGTCTCGTTGCTGATATAATATATATATATATATATTTCATGTACCCCATACTCTTCCACATACATTTACTGGCATTTGCTGTCATAATTCTAAGGTATATGGATGATTCATAGATTTCCTGTCTCACGTGCTTAAAACTCATATTCTGAAAGTCTCAGAAGTAAGGTTCAGGCCAAACTCTACATAAAAAACATCCATTTCCGCGTAGGAACAGGAGGATTATGGCACATGCTCTGTGGTAAATCAATCATTTTAAACAATCATTTTATAGGTCCTACCTAGGCAGGCATAAGAAGCATTTGGTATTTTCGACCCTCATCTACCAGCGCACCTTCTCCCCGTTATAGTTCACAAATTGACCGGATGTAGTTGCCTTTGTGGCTGCCTCGATCTACAAAGGCGTTAACTAGCAGTCCTTAATTAGTCATAACCGACATATTGCCTCATACCTGGCTTGTAATTCCATGAACGGTATCCTGGACGGTCACCGGAGCCTTCTCCAGTCCATGGGCTTGCGCAGCGCGACTACCCATATCCGTTTGAACCATTCTAATCGTTAAGAAAAAGGGCGCCGGTGTCAGCCATTCCGATCTCTGTGGTATGGTGGTGCGAATGTCAAACCTACCCCGGATCGATTGCCAAAGCGATCAAGCCCTCATTCTCCGCATCAATCTTCTTGATCAGATAATTTCCAGCCACCTTTGACATTCCGTAGGCGGCAGTCAACGAGGGTATCTGTTCAATCTCATGAATGCTGGCCAGGAGCGTGGAGATATAAGCGAACTTGGGAGTACTGGCTTTCTGCAGCAACGGTGCCACGGCCCTGAACAATATAAGTAGCCCCAGTGTGTTCACCTCAAAATGGGAAAGGACGTCCGAGTCGGCCATTTCCAGCACTAGGCCGTAGTGGTTGCAAATTCCCGCATTGGCAATGACAATGTCGATGTGCTCGATGTGATGCTGCGTCTGGATCTCGGATACGGCCTCTGCAGCGTCTGGGGGGCTGTCGGCGATAAGCGGCACGACGATTAGACGCGAGCCGTCACCCTTTGGTAGCGTGACAAGATCTTTCGCATTCTCGGATGAGATATCCCGAACGGTTCCAATGACAGTAGTGTCCGGCTGGGCAAGATAATGTGTCGCGAGGCCTCTCCCAATGCCTACAGACTGAATTGAACTCAGAATACACCATACCGGGAAAAGGTTATTGCTCACCTCGATTAGCTCCGCTGACAAGAATAACGCGGCTCATCTTGAAGTGTGCTGCAGCTCAATAGTGCTGTCTGGAGAACTTGGAAACTCAGTAATGAGCGGTTAATCGGACACGCATCAGTGGTCGCACTTTGTCTGATTGAAATCTCCGAATTTATATTGTTGCGTACTGTTTCCCCTCGGGATGGGCTACTATCGGGTCTCGCATCTTCGGATCGGAACCGAGAAAAGATAGTGCCCGTGTGGGTTCCCTGGGTTCACCGTCCTCTTATGACAGATGGTTAGTTATTCTTCACCGATGATTAAGCGGAACGGAGCGCAGCTACTGCGAATACGTTGGCTGTCGTCTGAAAGGATACGAAATATCAGTGATCCGTGGCATTCCGGTCTCCAGAGCGTCGGATATCAGAGGGATTCAGAGAGAGCATCTTTGAACACATTTGCAGGGGAATGTCGATCGTCGATCACTTGCACCCTACCGCTGACTCAGCGGTGGCAGTCTCATCTGGTAGTTCTCTGAACCATCCATATCGAGAAATATATATGTCTGCCAATGCTGTCAATCCTGAAAAAGCTCCGAATACAATCGAGGTACCTCGAAAGTTTACTCTGAACTGAAAAGAAAACGACCGTTACCATGCGGAATGTCCTGGTGATCGGGGCCACTGGCTCTCAGGCAGGTCTTCCAACATGACTCAGGGCTATGCAGGTCGCTTACCTTGGTGACTACAGGGCGGATCCGTGGTTGCAGAATTCCTGAAGCACCCCGATCTCTATCATATCCGGGCAATCACCCGCGACCCTTCCAAGCCTGCGGCGCGGGAACTCGCTGCCCGCGGCGTTGAGGTCCAGCGTGCCGACTTGGAGGACGGCAGAGAAGTCCTTACTGCGGCCTTCGCCGGTGCACACATTATCTATGCACTGACCGACTTTTGGCAGAAGCAGTCCGCCGCGGCCGAGATTGAGCAGGGCAAGGCTATTGCGGATGCTGCCGCGGCGACAACCACCCTCCAACACTTTGTCTGGAGCGCTTTGCCGGACCCCGTGGCCTTGTCTGGAGGTCAGTTCCTCAATGTGCATCACTGGAAAAGCAAGAGCTTGATTACCGCGTATATCAAGACCGAGAAACCCAGCTTGTGGGCGAAGACCACTACCATCCTTTTCCCCAATTACTTTGAGAATACTCTGACCAGCCCGGGCCGGTATCTGCCCGCCAAGGTAAGATATACTTCGGGTCGGATATGGACTGATTTTGGAATTGTTGAGTGCTTACGGATGTCACGGTTCAGGATGACAAGGGCATCTACACCCTCAAATTCCCTCACAGCCCAAACACAGTGCTGCCCAATGTGGCTATCGCTGACACAGGCAAGTTGGTCCATATGGTCGTCGAAGCCGGTTCAACCTACTTCACGAAGACTATCGCTTTCTGGGCTCAAGCCCTGTCCGAGGCCGAGAAGCTAGCTGAATTGGGCAATTGTATGGTTCCCCCCAAGTAATACCATTACCGCCCATCGTGCTAATTCCAGGGTTAGACTACAATGTCCCAACTCGCTACCACGCTTCCAGCGCCAGAGAATTCCAGCAGCTCCTCATGTCTCGTGACGGCATGTCAGAGGACATTGCATTGGACTTCACCGAGCAGTTGCTGATCTTCGAAAGGTGTGGAAATGTCTTCGCAAGGGACGAATTTGTGCAAGCCAAGGAGGTGGGTCAACGCTTCTCCTCTCCGCCCAACATGAACCGTTGATCAAACACGACTTGTACTGACATGCACTAGATCCCTGGACTGACACTTCAAACCTGGTCTGAGTTCATTCGCCAGCATAAGCTGTTGGAGCAGCATTAAGCGGTCTATCCAGCCACACAAGACTCTTTCCGTATCGTAGGACAGGTCATCAGATACCAGCAAGGTAGACAATAAAATACGAAGATCTTCCTTCAATTGATGGACTCGTCCTCATCCGTGTATTGCAGAAATTCCGAACTTGGTAGAGGATTGCCAAGAGTTCGGAGTGTCTCAATGGCCTTGCTGAATGGATCCCAAGCAGTTTTGGGACCCGTTCAGCAATGCCAAGTAAAAATTTGGGACCCTTTCAGCAAATACTAGAGTAAGGAAAAAAGTCTGAAAATGTTATTCTTATACACATTAATATTGGAGTAGTAAATAATATCTATATTTTGTAAAATATTTTAGAATTTATCTGTATATTTTTAATTCCCGTCTCTTGATTTACTTGGGAGTTGGGGCCCATCCCGTTTAATAATTTTTGGGAGAACCTCGGAGGCCGAACCCCAGATCCTCTCCGATTATTCAGCGGAAACGATTATAAGTGGCCCATGGACGTCGATCGCGATCTCTTCACAGTCAATGCTCTGTCCACATTGCCGCATGGCGCTTGTTCTGCACTCAGGTCTCCAAACAGCCCTGCATGTTCTAGAAACGAGTAATGACTCTTCCTTTTAGGTGAGCAATGGCCGGGAACCGCCCACAGAACCGGCGCTCGCCACTATCACGGAAGGGAGCTCGGACACCGAGACGGAGAGCATGTGACTCCTGCTTCAAGAAGAAGGTATGTCCATGTGTTATTGGACACGACGTGGATCCAAGCTTACGATCTGTCTCCGGGATTGGCAGATCCAGTGCGATGCAGAGTTCCCGCAGTGCAATTGGTGCAAGCATCATAATCTCGCCTGTACATTCAATCGAATCCGGGGACAAGTCGACACAGGGTATGACTTCAACTTGAGATGATATGCGCCTTGCCGATTTCCTTTCTACCCCTTGATTCCTTTCGTCTCATGTTGCCTCCCTCAGTCCTTCAATTGCCGCCTAAAGTCACACATGAGATCGAGCGTTCTCGGCTAACCTGTGGCCAGGAACCGCGTGGCTTTACCAGCACCCAACGCGAGTGGGGAGTTGAGCGCTAGTATATGGCACCGTGCGCAGAATCTACTTGGAGACCCATCACTCCGAACGCCTGACTCGACATGGCCTTTGAGACCAGCAAATACATTCCTGAACAACGTCACTTATCTCAGAGGACACCATGTATTCTCGGACGAAGGTCAGAGATGGATTGAGTCTCAGGTCGGGGAAAGCATTAACTTTGACAAGCTATTCTCTCTGGAGCTCCATTGGCTGAAACCGCTCCGTTCGTATACGGATCCCGGGCGGTTCCCCCTTCCCCGTCCAGAGCTGCCCAGTAGAGTCAACGTGGAAAGATACGTTCAGATCTATGTCTCATCTTCTCAGAGCCTTGTCTTCCCTGTCATTAGCCGGTCGTTATTCGGGAAAACAATGGACCTCGCTTACAGTGCTGTGTGTTCCGCCGGTTCCGCGAGCGCCAAATCGTGCGTGTATGCCTTTCTCTCGCTTGTATCCCTGTTTGGCCTCGATGACAACATCCACGGCGCCATGGACTGTCAGTCCTATGCCTCGGCGGCGCAAAGCTTTGTGACCCCGGTAATTGAGGAGATGACAGTCGACGGTCTCCAGTCATTGATCATGCTGGTGCGTACGATCCCTTCCCCCCCTCCCAGGGGACCCTTCACCAATGGCCTTCTTTGGGCGCCTAATTGAACGGCCAGGTGCAACTCCAATATTTTCTAGGTGATCTCCAGTCGGCAGCGGCGACGTTATCCATCGCCACGCGTCTTGTTTATACACTAGGAGCTCATACTGTGCCCACCAATAAGGCATCACCCTCTTCTTTGCTCCCATACGATAAAAGCGATTCAAGATGCCACATCCGAGATCTCTTCTGGCTATGTTATTCATTCGACAAGGACATATGCCTGAGGACGGGCCAACCACCGTGTATCAATGATTCTCATTGCGAGCTTACTTTCCCCTCCGATTATGTGCGGCTGCACGATATCAATATCCAACAAAGCTTGCCCCAGATAGATGATCATATGGTTCCTCTCTTTCCGTGGGATCTCCGTCTCTCTCTGCTAAAATCAAAAGTGCACCAAGACTTGTATACCGCTCATTCCATCCAGCAGTCTGTATCTGAGTTGTTATCGAGGATCCGAAGCCTCGATGAGACTCTAGAGCAATGGCGACTATCGCTCCCCTTGGAGGTCCGTCCGACTTTATACTTCTCCCGGGAAACGCCAGTGAGCGCCAATCTAAACACACAGGCGGTAATACTGAGACTCGGATACTATCATTGTGTGACCGTCATCCATCAAGCAAGCAGCAGATGCCAAACCTTGGGGACCGATCTTGCGGGACCGAGACCAGACGGCATCGCCTCGAGCACAAGTATTTCTATTACCGCCAGCCGTTCAACACTGTTATATCTTCACAGGGTGTTACCTGTGGTGAGCCCGGAATGCTTTTGGTACTGGTGCCGATGCCCGATATTCGGCTGACACCTGAACATAACTGACGGGTTGCCTCTCAAACCAGGGTCGTCCTCTTTTACGCCATCACCGCCGTCCTGACCCTCTTCTGCAATATCATCTCGAACCCTCGCAATCCGGACGCCAATCATGACATGGAATTGTTGCAGAATGTCCCCAGTTTGATCCACAGTATCCCGATCCGGAAGTTAACCCTCGGCGAGGTCATCCACCTGAAATATCTCGATGGCTTTACCGCAGAGCTCGCGGGCATTTGTGTACGTGCCATATCCAAGTCACAATATGACGCCCCTGGCACGGATCCGTAGCCTTAAAATTGGGACTTTATTTCATTTCCCATCGTGGTTCGGTATACCAGTATCAAACGCTCAAATGAAGTTCTGGCGAATGATGAAAGGGGAATATCATACTGCCCTAGATATAACAGAATTATAATACAAAATACAACGATATAGTGACACACGGTTGCCAGAGACTAGAGGTGGTGTTACACACCTTTTCGCGACAACTTCATCAAGAACGGATGCCCCTAGGCGGCTTGAAGATAAGGAGCATACCATAGGACTCATGAACGGCAGCTACCTACGCCTTGCAGTGGCTCACTCCCGCCTCGACCAATAATTTGCAGTATTGGAAATGCAACCACACGATCGGTGGGGGAAACAGGTCTTTCGATGTCCGCTCCACGCCATTGTAGAAGATGTTCTTCAGCCTGAACTCGGCCACGCCCTGGTCCATGTCGATATCGGTCGTAATTTCGGCGAGGTTCTCCATGTCCCGAGGGACTCCTGGATTATCCGACGGGGAATGGGCTCCCCACAGGACGATGGATCTGGGGGTCTTCCCAACGACCACAAAGTGATTAGTTACATTCGTCCCTAGATCAGGACGTCAGTGATACACATTCCCGGCACCAATCTCTATCGAGCCTGAAGCCCTGGTCGGTGTTCTACCTTCTTCGTAGGTACTATTCAATAGCTCCTTTTTATCCCATAGCATCAAGTCCTTGTTGGAGTCATCTCGTCCCAGTCGAGCCAGTATGTTCCGTTGGATGGCGTATCCTGTACATAGAAAAACGGAAGCATTCAGTCAGTAACACCGTTGTGACAGTTCCTGTCGGATCCCCAGCGCCTCCCAGGCCTTTGGCGTTCTCGACGCTCGAGAGCACTCACCATAACCACCCCATACGCCCGCGCAGAATCTCTCGAGGAGCTTTGAACCCCCGTTAAGGGCATCATCGACCAATTCCGGTGGGATCTGGGATAGCGGCACCTTTCGCACACAAGAGTCGTTCAGAGAAGGATGATTCCCCGGGTTGTGCTGCTTGAAGTATCTGCTCTGGAACAGAGGATCATTTTCGGGTCCAAATGGCTCGAAATAGCAATGCATTGTCCATAACTGCCAGCCCCCGGCACTGGCTGCAGACGCTGCAGCCGAAACCTTGCAGAAGGTTGCTACCCCTGACCTCGTAATCCGGAAAAACGACATGGTCCTGTCAGAAAATATCGAAGTTCAGGTACGGACAAGGAAAAAATGAGGAGAATTGCGATGAATGAATTCGAGCATATATACGGCCTCCGATACTTTCCGACCCAGTAGGATATCGTGCCAAATATTTTTCATATATCTCCCTCGCGAACGTTCAAAATCAAAACAACCCCCCAGCCGATTACTCAGCGGTGAGTGACCGCACGCATCTCTACTTTATAGCGCTTATGGTTTTGTAAGGCCGAACGGCCGAACGGCCGAACCATTAAAAAATCGAGTGGGGGACACCAGAGAGGGCAGGGTTCGGGAGACCGACATTTCTGGCGGATATTGGACAAGGCGGGACGAAGAAAGTCCGAATGGTCGTTCTAACAGTGATAGGACGCAATTGAGAGAGTCAAACCCTGAAAGGTCAAGATAGATATGTCTCGACCACCCGCTTTACAAACCAGCCCGGAGGACATCTCACTTCTGCTTCAGCTGTTGACGGCCACGGAAGAGGCGTCGCAGCACCCTCACTGATCGATAAGCGTGCAGACTCCCTCGCAGATCTCAATAAAGTAGGGATCTTGTCGATTTCTGAAATCGCGACTGCACGGACATTGATTGGCGCATTCTCAATGCACATACACGCCACGATTCACACAGACTAGTGCGTATGGTAGAACTTCCAAGGCTCACTTGATTTTTCCCAGTGTACAGAGTAGAATGGGATGAGCCAAAATTTGAGGGAGCCGGGTCCTTGCCTGCTTTTCCACCGTCTGCCGCCTATCCCATATGCAGCTGATGTATAAGCAATTGACATCTGAAAAATGAGGAATGATGAATGCCCCAAGGACAGTAAGTCTCCAGCTCCGTCACAAAAGGGTCAAGAAAAGGAATGAAATGTGGTGATTGATAATCTTCTGAAACACAGTGGTTATCAACAATTGGCTGCATAACTACGAAGCAGTACTTGATGGCTCTTTGGGCGACGGATAGAAAAGTCTCGAGGAGTCGTCATTATACAATTCGACAATTTCCCTGCAATTAATTCTAACCTGACTGTTGCTGCCTAACCCTTGCTAAAGTACTCTCAATCTCTCCCACTTTTCCAGTGCCTGGACATATCGAGACCGCACCTTTTCCAGCCTCGCCCGCATACGAATATCCGTTTCGTCTTCCCCGGCCACGCTATTAAGTTCTCCGTCATCCAGATTCGTAAAGGTCTGGACAGAGACGTTAAGCATGGGGCATTTCGGTCCCAGCACATGTCGCTCGACGACTTGCATCGCTACGTTGTCAATGAATCGGTACAGCGCAATTCTGTAGTACGACTCCAGCCTTGCACGGACAAAAAGCACCTGGCTCAGCAAAGTCGAGAGAAAACGTAGCTGCTGGCCCCCGCTTATGCCGTTAGGGGTCCCCTCACTCTCCCTGTTCGTTGTCATTGTCGTCTTCTTGCCAAGTAAGATTTCGCCTCGTTGTTTATCTGCAGCTATCGTCTCAGAGATCAATATGGGATGGCGAGTCACGAGCGGTCGGGCCTGGTTATCCTCGATGAGTTCCCAGAGAGCCGTATCTGCATCCCTGTTCCACTCTTCCAGCGTCTTCCCAATAATGCGACTCACCTCCAGGCGCACTTTGCTATTGGGTATGGCTATCCTCAAAAGTACATCGTGGCAGTCCCTTGCGAGGTCCTTCACATCTTCAACAAAGCTTCGAGCAATCCTCTCCCAATGGGTTGTTAGCTTCCGAAACATCTTTTCCTCCACGTCTGGGTGGATACTCCCTGGAAGGCTGCGCCCCTCGCTGATTTTGGCTTCCTTGTATATCTCGGAATACATACCAGGGGCATTCATGACCTTTTCTTCCCACTCCTCTGGATTCATCGAGCTGAGTATTTTCAGGTCGTCCTCATAGCTCGAAAATAGAATGGGCATGTTATCTGGGTCCACCATCTCTTTATAGAATTGATCAAGACGACGCTGCACTCGGTATCGAAGCATGATCCTCGGATCCTCTGAGGGTACGTCTTGATATTGGCCTATCAGAGTCGCGTTGGCCATTTTCTGCATTTCATTGCAGAATTGGAAGACGAAGTATCGCTGGGCTTTGGGGCTATCACGGGCCTCTCCCATTCTGCTAAGGTCTGACTCGCATTCCTGAAGTTTCCGACGGATTTCCGCAATGATATGGGGCAGGCCTGACTGAATCTTGGCCCGCCGCTCCCTGTCGACGTATTTGATCAACGAGCGTATGCCTGTCCTATCCTTGGCCACTCCCTCCCAGGTCGTTTGGGTGAACTCCTTTATTTCTCGTTCGTCGCGCTCGGCGTCTGTGATATGGGCCTCGGCAGGTATTCTGTTCCGCAGTCCGAACCAGCCGTGGTCGAAATGAGGAACAGTAGGCAAATCATTCTGCAGGAGTTTGACCATCTATGATATGGGAGCACTTAGCAACTTAAGGCACCTAGAAATGGTCGAGCGGTTATACATACCCATTCATCGGAGCCTTCCTGCTTGCGATCGCATTTTGTGAGCACGCCAATGCATCGGCTTTCCACTCCCGGTAGGTCTTCAATTAATTCAAAGATTCTGAGCCGCCCCACGTCGACATCGTCGATTACCACCCTGGAATCAAGTTGTCAGTTTTGATAATTAACCACGGATCTTGTCTGGCTCTGTACAAAACAATATTCCTCTCATTCACTAGGTAGCTGCGAGCGAGTTCCATTGCAACTTCTGCATTAGTCTGCGCATCTGCTTCTTCGCCTGATGCACGATCTTTCCTTTTGAGACCCGGAAGATCTACAATCGTCCAGTGCATCTCGTCCGGGCCGGACCGCTCAATTCGGAGTGTGGCGTCGCTCAGACTCTCGTCACTCATCTGCTTCCCTGGCTTTCGTTCGCCGAAAATGCACTCCGTTGCCTAGCTGCATGAGCGATGAGGGAGATCAATCTACACTTACTCAACATACCTCCTCTATGATCTCTTTCATCACTTCCGAAGTCAACTCTTCCTTTTCCATCATGAAGTCTTTTATGCGAAGGAGAAGCTCGTCATCATTCTCGGATTGTCGTCCCGGCACAATAGTAGCCTTAACTGGGTATTTATTGGAGGCGGAGGTCTGTCTGAAGGAAATCTGGATTGGGAAACGAGTGCAGGTGCCATCCTTGACCGGAAACGAAACTTCGGTTATGGCTTGGAGCACCGAGCTCTTGCCGGAATTTTGGTCTCCCACCACCACAAGCTGATATCGTTAGCCATGGCCAGATCACCATTAAGCTGTGGCCACTTGACTTACCTCGGGCAGGTCAATCGTGCTGCTGAGCCCTAGCTCCTGGAGTTCGTCAATAAAAGCCAGCTGCTCTGAGCTTTCGACTCCGGCAAAGTGGCGCACTCGTTTTCCCATACTGACGACTTTAATAGGATACTTCCGATTGCAATGCTGTTATGGATTCTGCCTCTCGCCTTGCTCTCCTCATCCCATCCAAGGGGAACTCGTCGAATTTAAGTCCGTAAGGTACGCGGTCACAGGGAACCTTGGCCGCGGTTCCTATTCTCAGCTCCAGCCTTGCCGCAGTCACCATGCATTAGTAGCTACACTAACCGCCACTAAACTTGAATCCCAGTACTCATGCAAACTGTCTATTTGTTGATAAGCTAGTGGTGTCCGGCCCGCACCGCAACGATCAATGATTGTGAGCTTCACCCCCTGATATCGAGTTATCACCTGAGTCTCGTGTATCCACATAGCCAGGATCAAAAATCTCAGTATACTTGTTCTCAGTATACTTGTTCTCAGGTCCTCTTCCCCCTGAATGGTCTGGGGCGTTTTGGCCAGATTGCAATGGATACCGGTGGGGCTGGCAGACAGGCGATTCTTACATGAGCGCTGTCTACGTATTTATCCGAGGGACTCCTGGCACATAGTGGCCGTTTGCCTTAATTTGTGGTTTGTATCAACAACTAATACCACTAGACCAAAAAGGTCGTCCGGACAGTGTACTTATCAGCCTAGTGGTATAGTATCTCAACAGTTTCCGTAGCCCGGAGCATAGCTCGGCAATTCTCCATTAGCCTCATGTATCCAGGTCAGACAGTAAGAATCTGTAGCCACCTTGCAAGGCAGACATATGTCAGAGCGTTCCTATACCAAGCCCCTGCTTATATATTTGTGAATCTTCCACACCACAAAGTCATTATATAAATTATTAGCTTATCCCTGGTCCTTAAGAATAATATCCTATCTTTTTACTATAACATAAAATTAAATAAATATAGATAAAAATAAAAGAGAAGAGACTTCAAAAATATTAAACACCTTACTGTTACTAAGAACGAGGATATTTTTATCCTTGACACGTACCATGGCTTTACCCTATAGGCGTTGTAGTTCCAGCTTGTTGGGGCTGCAGATGCGTCTAGATGTAGAGTTTTGATTCTTATGCTTAAGAATAGATCATGCTTTGTCTTCAAGTATACCGCTATTTAGAAAATCTTATTTCATCTTCAAACCAATATTTTCTGGAATGTGTCGAAAATCAAGGTCCTGTCTTGCACTCAAACACACAACCAGCTCTCAGCGACTCACACAGCGCACACCAGAGCTGATATAACCCCACATCCAGCTCCACGCTCCGAAAACTGCTGTGATACCAGTGAAAAGAATCAAGGTCCCATACTGAGTGCTAAAACCAGTTCCAGCGTTGTCGGTTTGCGAGCCACTGAGCGATCCCTGCTTGATTAGCGCCGTGCTCAGCGGACCACTGATGACATTGCCAATTCCCCGCCCCCCCGCAAGCAAACCAAAGACCAAACCTGTCTCCAAGGACGTGGAAGAGTCGCGCTTGATTTGTTTGATGATACCCGACCAAGTGGAACTAAAACCACCCGCGAAGAATCCATAGAAGATGGAGAATAGCGTGAGCAAAGCAATCGCCGTCTGAGGCGATTCAGACTCCGGAGATGATGCCATGCCCCACAGGAGGAACACGGATAGTGCTGAGCCTATCGAGGAGAAAAGCAGAATGTTCGATACTGCGAAACGATCACAGAGCATTCCCATGCAGATACCACCGACAATAGAAGTCGCGTTGAAGAGCGACACTAGCAATGTGCCCATCGTTCTTGACAGACCGACTATTGTGGTCAAGTAAGATGGCAGATACGTGGACGGCAAGAAATATCCAAAGCTTTGCATGATATTGCCTGCCTGGAGCGTCCAGAAGGCGGCCAGTCGGAGGAACCTGAGGTCCAGACGCCGGGCTGACGCTGAAGGCGAGACGGGGATTCGAGGCTTCATAAACGGCAAAGATAGTAGGCTAGTAAGCAACTGTGATTCGGTGTTAGAACTAAATGCAATCCGACAGTTACAGACGCAACCCGAGTTGGTTCGCCTGCATGGTCTCGCAACGAATGCGAAGTCGGGAACAAAAAGCAGTAATGAACGGGGGCATCATACCGTAGTGATAGTCCAAGCTCTGAAGGTCGTACTGGAACCGAATTTGTGTAAAGAAGCATTCGCCGCAAAGGGCAATGCAACGCCGGTTACGCTCTTGGCTGCCCACATGATCCCGAGGGCAAGTCCTTTTTTCTGTATGAACCATTGGTCCATATATAGAGACGATGGACTGAACATGAGCGCATTGCCGATGGCGCACATAATACCCTGAGTTGCAATGAGATGCCATACTTGCCGCGAGAAGGACGATAGAAGCGACCCGATCACGGTGATACATAGCCCTGTTGGAATGCACCAAGCTTGAAGGTGTGGATACCGCGTCAAAAGTGTAAATGTCACCGGCGATAAGAGGTACAGAAGACCCTAGCCAGTTGTGTTAGACCATATTGAACCCAATGACAATTGTGTGGCGCTTTGCCAATACAGTTGAAGTAGTTCCCACGGTAGCAAGGTCGCCTTTATTGCCCTGTAGTACATCATGCGTGGCGTAGTATTCTTGGAAAATACCGAAAACAGTCGAGAACCCTGGCGTGTCAAATTAGTCGTTGCTAACCTCTGGTCATTCGCGCTGAGTGCAAACCCCAGACTGGTAGCTGAATGAGACAGCATGCTGCGAGTAGTTGCCACGCAGCTCTTCCTCCATCTGCGGGGGGCAGCGAGGGTTGCTCTATCTCCGATGAAGTCAAGTCATCGGGAGAACGACGGGTCGGTATCTCGTTCAAAGTGATAGTCTCGTGGTTAGTAGAGCTCATGATTGTCAGGCATCCATATATCTGAGGAAAATATGGCGAATGGAAAGAATGCCTGAATCTGAACTCCAAAACAGATGTGAGATGACGTCACGTGAGCAGTTGCCCCTCTCGGGTTGATCCTGGACTCATGACTCATGGGAGCATTGTTGGGGCTGCCCGAGGTGTCTAGATGTAGACCAAGGACAACTCCACCACCACTTAAGGATATTCTTCCCCACAGTGCTCGGCCGCCGTCTTAAAGGGTGCTGGTCCACTGAGGCTGAAGTATATCAAGAAAGTTCAGACACCTTACAAGTTCACCAAGATGTTCCCTAATATCAGGAATGAAGAGCAGGGCAATTACTGGCTTGGGGGAACAAGGTCAACGCAGAACTGGTATATCATTGAGCAGACGCTGAGAGAGGAGATTCCTATCACTGGGAGTACCTAGCATCCACCTCAGAAAATGCATATATAACCAGGGCCTGTGTATCCATCAACCTCCAGTCCACTGCAGTTCAGAATTGATCCATATCAATGTCCATGGTAGCCGGTCCAGCGACGTCTGGGAAGCTGCTGGGTCCTAGATCATGACCTGGGAAGACTTATTCGTCAGCACTGTGACTGGTGAGGTTAATCTGTGTGGGTATCACCTCTAAATTGTTACTGATCGCGATGCTGCTGAAAGGCGGTTCCCCATTGTAGTGGCCCAGACGGTCTGATAGCACTCACTCTTGAAATAAAGGACGGCGCGGAGTGAGCGTTGCACTTACTAGAAGATGAGTTGATAAGACGCAATAAAGCTATAATGGTGGGTATATAGTATTATAGTTTCCCTAAGGGGGGGTTCTCTCTGTGGATTATTGAAACACCCTATATTAGATAATAAAGCCCAAGTCTCAGACCAACCAGCTAAGAAGCTGAAGATACAGGAGCAGCCTACTATGTCAGCATAGAAGAAGAAGCTTAGTGCCATTAAGGCAAAGGTGGCAGCAGACAAGCCATCTACATGTTTTCAATGATTAAAAGAATACTCTGATGTTTACAGAGTGAACAGATACCTTAAGACATTGCATCTGCAGCATCATAAATGCAACTTTTGTGATCTGTTACTACAGCTGGAGATGCGCCTACAGAGGAATGCACAGGAGGTACACCGGCTTCGTACCTGAGCATCCTTCTAGCGGCACTTGCAAGCCTAAATTGCATCACTAAAGTTAGTGCCCAAACAGGGCCGCGTAGCGCCATTTTCGTCGTCATACAAGCCAAAAACAACAACTTCAGAAATATTTCCGATGCAAAAACTAGCCTTGCGTCACAATAATCTCAAAAGCCCTATAACAGAACTTAACGGGTATTGCTGGATCTTGCGAATATCGTATCCGCAACGGCCCTATTCATGGATCTTGAAGCATATTCAAATTATTCTGACGTATACTCAAGTAGCTTGGTCTTAATCCAACAGTAATGCCAGCTGCCATCAGATTCCGCTTAGCATTGAAAGTTTGGTGAAGTGAACATTCTCCAAAGTAGCTTCAGTTGCCCAAATATCAACCACCCCCCTGAATATTCCGGCCGGATGAGCCCCTGTTCCAGCGGGAATAAGTTCAATGCAGCGTGCACCTGGCATATTTGGCCTACTTTCCAGATCCGCAATTGGGAAGAACAGTGCCGCAGAAGGTTCCAAGGGCCTAACAGGCAGAATACGAATGGATCCTGCCCCGTCGGGAGTCGGAAGCTGTTCGTAGCGCCTGCAGAGCGCGGAACCATTCTCACGAACCTTTACAACGGCGAATGGCGCTCCAGTCCTGGTCTGGATGTGAATGGCATCATTTCCTGGCGTTGCAGGGTAAGTCCACGACAGGCCCGGGAGATTCGGCTTCCAATTGACGTCGAAGAATATTCCCAAGGGCAGATATTTACCATCGGTCACTTTGATGTGCCACGGTAGTTGAGCAATATCCTGTTGATTTCCACTTGCGCCGGCTACCAGCACCGTGGACCACTGATGCTCCTGGAGCAGACGTGCAAAGAAGACGGACTTGACCCGGTCCATGTCCGCGGCGTTGTTGTACCAGGGCGTAACGTTCGCTAGCTCCAGTGCTCCCAACAATGCCCAGCACTGATCCTCCTCCACACCGTAATGGCGCGAAAACTTCCCAGCTAGGATGTACAACGGGGACTTCTTAGTGTAGGCGATCAAACCCGAGCGCAGGAGGCGGGAGAGGAACTGTGCGACATATTGGTAGTTCTCTTCTGAGGCGCGGATGAATTGAACTACTTCGTCGTAATCACCACCATCTTGCGTCTCACTGATCTTCAGGAAAGCTGTGGCGATGTGGATAGCGAATGTTGTGAGACCGGCTGTGAGGTCAAGCACGGATGCCTGGCCTTGGTTGTGAAGGAAACGGTCATCGCGTAGTGTCGTACCTTGGTAATCCAACAAAAGAGTCTCACTGAGAAGAACCCCCTCCTGCAGTGTCCAGCCAGAGGTCAACCAAGGCTCAGCTTCCTGTATCTCATGGAGAAGGCTATCAACGGCATCAAAGTACCCGCGGAGGTTCTGTCTTGGCAGCTGATTTTTCAGCAACTTCTCGATCGGAGAGTCCTGACCCCAATTCGTGCGATGAAGCCATACGATGCTTCTCTTTGCCCCTTTGTAGATTACCCTAAGCACTCATCAATATCAGCATGGCTTTCACCAAATGAAGAGAGGAATAGCAAGAGGGGAAAATAAAGAAATGCCTACATCTGCTTCCCGACCTCTTGTCCTTTGGCCTGCAATAGCTCTGGAGGTAACGTGCTTGCGTTCCCCTGTGGAACACACATCCAGTCCCACCACACGTATCGAATCTTCATGCTTGAAACTACACTCCGAGCCAGGCCCAGAGGCAGGACTTCGACAAGCGGAACTGGCCACTGTAGCCCTTGTGGCACGTCAGGAGGGGCCTGGTTCCACGAGGCCCACCTACCCCAGGTGTAGGAGATAATGCCGTATCCGTTCCGCAGCACATCGTCTTCGATCTCTCGATAGTCACGGATCGCCCACTGTTCGAGATCAAGCAGCCACCGGGGGTGATTGGGGTTGTTTGGGGGAATATTGGCCATATCTCAGGTTGCTAAAGGAGATGAATCAGAAGAAGAATAGGTGTTTTCTAAACTCTCACTCTGCAAGTGTGAGTTGATCGTAGAGTCTGCCAAAGGATTATTGTATTCTTATATCAATTGGTGTACGAACAGTACTGTTTAGAGGATTCCTATAGCATGCACTAGGACCATGTCGACACACATCATTCATATTCCCAGCTGGTGGGGTCAAGTTTGGAGAGTCGATACTCGGGGTTCCCCGAAGGCTAAGTTCAGCTGGACATGGATCTCCCACTGGCGATGATTATTGTTGACTTGTCGACCAAGCGATGAGAAGCAGTAACTGGGTCTATGCAATGATCTGCGGGTAGTTTGGCAGTCTTCTGCATTGTCTGTTGTTTTATCACATCTGTAGTCGTTGCCTAACCAGCGGTGGCGCTGCGTGTCGTTTATCATGGCTCTTCAGAGTTTTCGAAGGCAGATCCCCAAAGGCTAAGAACAGCTGGACATGAATCTCCCACTCGCGATGATTGTTGTTGACTTATCGACCAAGCGATGAAACGGGATAACTGGGGTTATGCAATGATCTGCGGGGTAGATTGGCAGCCTTCTGCATCGTCTTTTGTTCTATCACATCTGTAGTCGTTGCCTAACCAGCGGTGGCGCTGCGTGTTATTTGTTATGGCTCTTTAGAGATTTAGAAGGCACATCCTCAGAGATGAGAATCGTCAGCGCGTAGCTGGCTGATATGATTTGAATGTTTGCACACGATGCAGGATGCAGACGCTGGACGGACGCTGTTTAGCTGTCTAGTCTTCTGCGCACATCATTCAGCTCCACAAAGCTTCTCCGTAGAACCTCAAGCAATGATTTCATCACCTCAACACATTGCGATCACAACTTATCTCTGATAACGGCTTCAATCTACCGGGCATGTTTGGATCTGGCGCAAGATGCCGTTTCTAATCTTCCTGGATATGAAAACTATGTGTTGACCGAGATATCTACAGTACCATCTCTAGAATCGTAATCTGTGTAGCATCTTGGGAGTCCCATATTTATGTCATTGTGCGTCCGTGCTATTGATTCTGTGCTTTGATTTTATGTAAAAAGTGACTCTGTGTAACATTCGCCCCGCTTCAAGTTTACAGGCTCGCTTGTTATTGGTTTTTATTCCCTCATAATTCCAGAAAGCCCCCCCCCGGCATACGTGACGTGAGACTGCGCTAGTATGTTCGCGACCAAGGCTTTATCTATGGATGTGAGAGGAGGCATCCGACTTTGAGATCGATGCGAACCCCATACGAACAGCGCGTCACGTCCTCCACACCCCACCCCTTACACCTGGCTGCAACGTAATAATTCAGCAGGCAGCTGAATTGGGTGGTGAATGCCACTATGGCATTATTTAAAAAATGCAATCACCCATTCTGCCATATCAATAATCAATCTAACTCTTACCGAACAGACCAACGTCTAGTAATCAAGGGATTGGCCCTCGATCTCTGCTCCCAATTGAAACGGAATCAGATAAACCTGTTTTCTCAATCTTCTTAACTGGAATTCGTCATCATGGGTCAGATGGTTTCATCTGTCATCGACAGTATCCAAAATGATGCAGAAAAGCAGAGGTTGGCGAACGATGCCTTGAACCAAATGGAGGAGCTGGGTAACCAACAGGTTGAATCTTTCATGCTGGCTGTCACGTAAGTTGCTGCTGTCAAACAGTGACGATTGACATACTTTTCTTTCATCTTCCTAACCAAGTCACTTCAATATAGTAACAGGGCAGTGGACGCAAAGTTGATCCCCGTCGGTCAGATTATGCATCAAGAGTCGATCGTGCGATGCGGCATCTCCAACACACCCGACGACATTGGCAAAGAGATCACCGATGCCTTTGGCTCGTTTGTCAAAGGGGACTTGGCAAAAGGAATAAGTACTGTAGTCCAAGACGGCATCAAGGCCCTTGTTGGTTCATATGAAGGAAACAAGTCGACACGGACTAGCTAGTGAGTTCAAAAAAGCTCTAAGGTTCAATTTGCCTGTATACTTACCACACCCTCTCATGACAGTACTATCACGACTGGAGACCTGGGAGGTATCCAAAGGGTTGACATTCGAATGTTTGCCTGGCGGTATTCGTCTAAGCAACTAATAGATATCACGAAAGATATGATCGCCGTGGCTGTTATCATCTCATCCGTGGACCCCAAACTCGTCACCGACTTTTCCATTCGAACCTTGATCCAAGAACAATATGGGAATCTTCCGCTAGACCAACAACAAGCCCTGCTCAAAACAATTCTGGACGCGAAAAAAGAAGCATCATCGGTGTGAAGGTGAATGGATTTGGCTGCATATTCATCTTCTGTAGAGCGTGGCCAAGTATTACATATACTAGGGGTGGTGAAGAATCTATGCGCTTGACTCTTTTCTTACAAATACACAAGTTTACTCGTAATTGAATAGTTCACATGGCACCTGTAACGGGCCAGAGCGTACCGCTTGCAAGAAGCTCACTCGGAGGTTCTTAGTTGTGCGAATGGCAGTGAGAGAAACGAGGATCTGGCAGGGTCAGCTAATTTTTCGACCCATCAAAGACTAATTACTACTGACATTCCAGATATATGTCAGGACAAACTTCGCTATAAAGAGGTAGATAACCCAAAGCCTAGAGCCCGTGTCAGTAGCCATGCTGAATGTCGGACTTGAGCTAGGAGAGGCTCGACGAAGGAGCTCACGTGTAGCCCGTCACGTCAGAGCGAAATTCCACTGGAGCGAGCACTCCAGCGGTGAAGTCGCTGAAGACAGACACGACTTTACCGAAGATTAGGTCCATCAATGGGAGCAGCGTGCCGGAGGCTATCATGCAGACAAAAGCGCCAACATTGAGGACCCATCCCAGCGATCATTGTAGCTGAACACCCGCTACCATATAGTAATATCAGTCACCGAGAGGGAGATGCAACCGCCTAGTCCTTACCAAGTAGCTTTTTGCCGGCATCGACGTGGGTGACCCTGACTTCGTGGCGACAGCCGAGTCACGACGGCCCAACCCCCGTTCCACGGCAATTTATGTATCCCTATCGTGCAACTCCATCCTAACGGGAGATTTACGAGCCGCAGTATGTTTACCCAGAACCTGATCTGCCATATGTCAACTTGGAGCGGAACGTTTCCTAAATACTTCCACCGCTGTTTCCAGGCTAACGCTAAAATTTTAAAGTTGCGGTAGATCGCCCAATTCCGGACAAGCCCCAGGCCCACTCATTATGAGTCATGATCCATACATTGTGAATCAGTGGGTGGCTTGATAGGAATGGCTCCACAGGGGCCCACGGGGGAATTGGGCATAAATTTGACACCTATCCGCCGTATTTGCCATGACATACCCCTGCGTTATGGATGAATGCCTTGATATTTTCGGTCAACAGACCTTCACGATTAATATTCAGTCATGTTTCTGCTTTCCTCTCGACGATGCTTCCCCTTCCGCACATTCAGTGATTATCGACACTCTTGCCAGAGGTCTTGAGCGGCTGCGTGCAAGCTTTCCGTGGTTATCTGGTCAAGTTGTTAATGAGGGATCTGGCGATGGTGATACAGGCCGGTTCATGATTAGGCCACTGGAAAATCTGCCGCAGCTGGTTGTGAAAAATCTTCAACATGACCCCCGGGTAGCGACAATGAAAGTCCTGCGACGCGCTAATTTCCCAATGAGCATGCTCGATCAGGACACTCTGGCGCCACGGAAGATTTTCCCCGAAGACAGTTCAGAACCGGCACCCGTGTTTCTCGTTCAGGCGAATTTTGTTGTTGGTGGCCTCCTCCTTACATTCGTCGCTCAGCACAATGCCATGGATGCCACCGGCTTAGGTCACATTATCGGTCTATTCTCAAAGGCTTGCCGGAATGAACCGTTCAACGACCACGAACTTCGAGACACCAATCTTCCCCGCCCGAATATCGTTCCGCTACTCAAACAGAGTGATATGATGGGCGCCGAGCTTGATCGTTACATTGTCACAACTGCGCCCTATAGCACGCCGTCCGAGGCGCGAGGGTCTCTTCCACCGAAATGTATATGGACATCCTTTAAATTCTCGCCTCGGTCTCTGAAAAGACTGAAATCGACCGCCATGGGATCTCTCTCAACCCCATCCTTTGTCTCTACGGATGATGCTCTAACCGCCTTCATCTGGCAATCCGTCGCTCGAGTCCGTCTGCTCCGATTGGACCCCTCCGTACGCTCAACGCTTATGCGCGCCGTTGATGTGCGGAGCCCTCTGGGGATCTCTCCGTTCTATCCGGGGCCCATTCAAAGCAATGTATATACGGAGTTCACCCTTCAAGGGTTGGTTGAGGAGTCGTTGGGCGGTGTCGCATTGGAGCTTCGATCAGCCTTGGACGACAAATCACGCTTGAATCACCACACGCGCGCCATTGCAACCTTCCTCAGTCACACATCCGATAAAAATATTTTCTCCTTTGGCGCAAAGCTCGATACAACAACAGATCTCATTCTCAGCTCGTGGGCGAAAGTGGAGAGCTATTGCTGTGACTTCAGTCTTGGTTTGGGATTGCCTGAGGCTGTGCGAAAGCCGAGATGTAATGAGGTAGAGGGACTGACTTTTCTATTGCCGAAGACTCCTGAAGGCGAGGTCGTAGTTGCATTGTGTTTGCGTGGTGAAGATATAGAAAGGCTACAGTCTGATGTTGATTTCATCAACTATGCGGAATACATTGGGTAGAGGCTAGTCCGTGATGAGGAGAAATCAGACAAATCTTGAACACCAAGAATGTCGATCTGCTGCTGTAATATGTAGTTCTGCACAATGCTTAGGACTTGGGGGCAAACCAATGTCATGATTCATGTGGCAACTCTTTCACAGATGCAGACTACACATCTTCTTCCGAATGTTGTTGGCCAAGACAAATCCTTGTCAAGCAATGGAAGCCTTATTTTGGAATTTAACGATCTATTTGATATGTGGTGACTGAAAAATAGCAATATTCCTTCAACGCAACCAATACATTAGAACTAAAGCTGAGTGGTGACCTTCTTACCTCTGCAATGGATCGGCCGATTCGTGGTCCACTACCACCTGTGCAAGTTGTCCGCTAGATTCAACAAACCTCAGCGGTTAATCAAGCAAAGAAGCAGTTTGTAATCACCCCTGCTATAATTGCACGAAACACAGCAACAGTAATGCATCAGTGATATACCATATTCACTGAACAGTCTTCAGCCATGCCTGAGTCTCCAGAATTGTAATTCATCATAACATGTACTTACTATCCAGCTTGATATGACCTCCAGAGATTGAAAGGATTTGCTGTAAGGAGGCCAATTAAGCCTTTTTCTTCACAAGCACACCCTGAATCCTAGGCAGCAAACTAAATGGTTCTTCAGGTTCTTCAATCTCATGCGGGTTTTCCCACTCTCCGCTGTTGAGAATGTCCGCCAAAACATTCCGGGTCAGATGACATCCAACAAATGTGCTCCAAGCAGGATTCCAGCAAGCTAAGGTTTCTTCATGTGAGCCGCTCTGAACAACTCGTTGGTCCCTCCACTAGAGATGAACTCAATAGAGTCATCCAGGAACGAGGAAAGGGTGGCAGGGACCGACATACCTTGCGCTACTGTCGTCAAACGGTTTCTACTCCATCCGTGTTCCCAGAATATAAACTTGCCTCCAGGTTTGAGCAGCTTCTACACCTCCTTCATCACGTTCTTCGGATCCTTTACCGCACACAGAACCTGGATGCATAACACGGCATCCAAACTCCCCTCCGTGATTCCCTCTTCTCTCAGAACATCGCTATCTTCAACGCCACAAATTATAAGCTTATACCTATCCTGCAGGCTATGCTTGTCCAATTTGGCATCTATGTCATCTTTAAAGTAGGGATTAGGCTCAACGCCATACACGCGTTTGACAAGGGAGGGATCATAACGATCAATCTGATTGCCTGGCCCAGGGCCTAGTTCGAGAACAATGCCGCCAGCGGCTTGCACCAGAGCGGGAACAATGGTTGTGTTTTCATAAGCGATAAAATCACTAGCTGCGCATGATGGTCAGCAGTCTACTCCGTTCACTAGTTGAGTGAACGAGGGAAGATATGGCGAGTGGGTTACGTTACACGTTATACTGAACAACTTTGCTGAAGCGGCATCTCGAATTTTTTGTAGGCGGCCAAGTGCAGCGAGACCGTCTCGACGAATTGCTTGGGCCAAAGCTTCCCAGTGCACTGTAGGGGAGGGATGATTAATAGAGTGGTGAAAATTGATGGCGGGGCGACAAAGACCTACAACAAATAGATAACCAGATCAGCCCCCATGAACGGAGAATGGAAGCAAGACGACCGGGTTTGGGGGGCATAGTTGAGATCTTTACAGAATAGGGACGGAAATGGTGTCGGGGAGGAAACAGAAGTTGAATGCCGGTGGGCTTGTCGCTCAAGTTATAGAGTCAGCAGTCTACAGGCTGGCCGCGTGGTGTTATATCAATCCATTCCAGTTTAGCTCTGGCCTAGGTTGAGTCCGAGTCTCACAAAGCGACCCTTGTCAAGTAGGGCTCAGGGCTCATGTAGTGTGCGGGGTTCGGCGGAAAGCATCCACAGGGGCGTGCGTCCAATAGATACAGGGCGCTGGTTGGCCCCTCGATGATCTGCTAATGCGGGCTTATGGCACAATCTCACCTATTTCATACTACATGGCCCACTGGTAGCAGTGGTATTAAATTGTAAGGTATAATTTAGACTATAACTCATCCAACGGCGCGAAGTTCACCTGCCCAGGCCGCGCCATTACCCGGAGTGTCTCCTCAGCATTCTCCCCCCACTTTTGGCGAGGAGCTGCCTCCCTCCTTCATATCTAAGCCTCTGCCACAGATCCTGCACCATGGGGCCCTCGAACCGCGCTGACCCGAACGTACCGCAGGTGATCATGCCCCCTTTGCGCAGTTGGTGCGCTTTTCTGGTCCGCCGGGAAGTTCATCACATGGTCGCGAAGACCATGTCCACATTGCCTGCAAGTATATCAGCAGCGTCTTTCGCAGAGGCGGTGCAGTAGCAGTATCTCATGTGTAGAAGACAGCAAGGGTAGACGTCATATCAATTACCAAGGCTAGATTATGTACGAGGAAAATGGCTATTTATATGGGGGACTGTCGATGTGAAATACTGAAACCAGTATCAACTCTATGCAAGCATGACCATTATATCCTCAAATGAATCGCTTCCTGAGCCTCCAACAGCTGCAGATACACTCCCGCCACATTCCACCGCACCTCGATTGTGCGAAACCCCTCCCGCAGACTCTGCACCACCGCTGCCGCATGTGGCGTCTTCCGTTGAGCCCGCATATGTGACCCGCAGATGCGGTAGGCAAAGTATAGCCCCCATGGGGACATGTCTTCCGGGTCGCGGCCAAGGAAACATTGTCGCTCCACCAGGTTAGCGCTGATACGGTCGGTGATCTGTTCCAGCACGACTCGTGCCCGTCGAAATCGGTCGCTGTGGGGATCAGCAGCCTGGTCAGGGGCGAGCCACGGGGTATACAGGGCGACAAGCGCACTGGTAATCGAGACCAGTCAGTTTCATCAACTGCTAAGAGAGGGTTTACAAACCTGTACACAAAGGTAATCTGATCATAGTCCGGACAGTCAATGTTCAATGCCGCAGCCAGCATCGACTGCAGGGTGCGATCGAGCTGCATCCAGACCTCGTCGTGGATGGCGACATCGCTGGCGAGGTGGTGTAGGACCTGTCCCAGGAGTCGGCCAGCCTGACACAGCAGAGCGAACTTGCTCATATGGCCCGTCATTGGAGAAGACAGGGTCGAGAGGTCCTCTGGTCGGACAATCTACTCTAGGTATTAGAGACTGGCAGAACACAAGTGTACGGACCTACCCCCTGGTCCCATGCTGCATCATCCGCGGGTAGAAGATCGTCCAAACGTGGATCGGCAGTGGCGAAGGGTCGTCCCGGGCAGCCGATACTCACGAAACTATGAATGGTTCAGCCATTAGTCTACATTAACGTACATACGGTGTGCATGCAGCCAAGCGGCTTACCGATCCAGAATCACTATCGCCCACCAGACCCTCCGCCGTTCCTCCATCTCCACAAAGGTAAGCACTCTCCGGGTCGGCACTGTGCGACCAACGTTGATGCCCAATGCGTGAGCGTACCGCGCACATGCCCCAATCGACAGGTACGCCGCCGGGTAGATCCCATGGCCCAGTTCATACAGCGCCACTAGGACCCCAGCCTGCAGCACTAGGATGGAGAAGGTGCCTTCGACTTCCACGTAGAAATGCCGAACGGCATAATACAAGGGGGTGCGGGGTCCCTGCGCCCCAGCCGGGGGGAATGTGGCAATTAGCTTGAGGGCCAGGAGCAACAGGACTACATCGGGGCGAGTGTGGAATGCAGGCTGCAGATAAATATCGTAGAATCTCTTTTTCGAGATGAAGGGCATCCACTGGTGGATGTGCTCGAAGAACCGGCCCGCAGTGAACCGGATCTCACCCAGGTCACCGAGCAGGTGCAGGATGTGCGATGGAACAGATACCGTGCTGTGCGCTGTGTCCACCTGGCCGTGCTGCAGTAAGCCCGGGTCGAGGAAGAGGATGGTTGGAAAGTCTATGGTGCGGACATCCTGTTGCTGCTCCTCGTTCAGTGGAGAGGGATACCATCCCCTCTGGGGATCTGACGCGGTCGTTGAGTGCGTGCTAGCTTCTTGCCACCTGTATTCACATGTCCGGCGTCGTCTGTGGCGGGGTCGAGAGTCAGCTCTGCTGCGTTTATGAGGTTGTTTACCTTACTTAGCGCAGGAGGAGCACTTGGGAAGTGCCTTGTCGCACCTTCTCTTGCCCGATCTGCAGGACCGACAAGCTTGCGGAGCCAAATCGAGGCTCGAATCACGACTGGTGGTCTGCATGATATGCGTAGACTGGGAGTGAATGTTGACTGAGGGTGTAAGGCATATACGGCGGCTGCAGATGGGGGCGGAGAATACGGCCGCAATACCCGCAATGTGGGGACCGCTCTTTCGGCCAATGCTGCCCGGTATTGACTGGAGCGTATGGAAGCCGTACCGAAGACCGGATGACAAATCTGGCGATCTGGGGAGATATATACACACTCATAAATACCAAGACATCACTCTCATGGTCGCGGAGTATACGATAGAGAATCTCATCAAGCTCATCTCACTACTATCCCCTTCACATCCTGAGCGCTTGCAATCTGCAACGGGCTGCACAAGATGGGTTCCGTAAGTCCCTACGCTGCGGCGCATCTCGACCCCCAAGGAGCCGGGGACGCCCGGCCAACCGCCCTCCAGATCATCCAAGATGAGGGAGTTGAAGGCAAGCTGGCCGACAAAGTGATTGTCATCACTAGTGCCACGTCAGGCATTGGTGTCGAAACCGCTCGCGCCCTGAAGGCCACGGGGGCCACTTTGTTCCTCACGGCCCGCAACCTGGAGAAGGCCCACAAGAGCCTTGCTGGCATCCTTGAGCCCGGCCGTGTCTCTCTCGTCGAGATGAACCTAGATTCCTTCAAGAGCATCCGCGCTGGTGCAGAGCAAATCCTCTCCGCCACGAAGGGTCACGTTAACATCCTCATCAACAGCGCGGGAGTTATGGGCCTGCAGAACTACACGCTCATCGAGGATGGGATCGAGGCGCACTTCTCCGGCAACTACATGGGGTTCTTCTTGCTCTTCCAACTGCTGAAGCAAGCTCTGCTGGCAAGAGTAACCCCCGATTTTCATTCCCGCGTGGTAGTGGTGGCCTCCTCCGCACACCGCGCCGCCACTCTCCCGTCCAGTGACAACTACAACTTCGAAAAAGGCGGATACAACCATGAGATAGCCTACAACAACTCCAAGCTGGCGGCTGTGTACTTGGCCAACAAGATCGAGAGAGATTATGGTGCTCAGGGGCTGCATGCCACCAGTCTGCATCCCGGTGCCATCAACACCAACATCTCCCGCAACATGCCCCCCGAGTTCCTGGAGGGACTCATGACCAACCCGTACATTCTCAAGATCCTGAAGTCGGCGGAACAGGGCGCAGCGACAACCGTCTGGGCTGCCGTGGGCAAAAAGTGGGAGAAGAAGGGTGGGAAATATTTGGAGGACGCCAGGGAAGCGGAGCGGGGTGAAGACAATGGTCAGACTTTTGGAGTGGGATGGGTGAAGCAGACCTACAATCCCGAGGAGGAGGACCGCCTCTGGAGAGACTCGCGGAGGATTGTTCGTCTGGAGGGTGACGCTTGATTCTCAGGAGATGAGTGCAAGAGCTCATGGAATAAAATGCATGTGCCATGCCAGCTATAAGACTTGCTGCTATGAGGAAAGATCAACTTGCTTTCTTGTTACAATGTCTTGTTCATTTATAGACTCTGTGCATTGATGACGATTGCAATCAACATAAGCTGCTGCTTTACAGAGCCAGAAGCATCTTGACAAGTATATTAGGGTTGACCCGGCCTTTGCCCAATCACAATAATCCCCATTCGGACTTGTATTAGACGACCAATCTCTGTTAGCAACACGTACACTCCCCCGGAGCCGATCAAGCTTAACGCTGGAAAATATTTGGGGGATGCAGCATCGTAACGTATATCATTACACATATTCTTCCCTTAGGACTGCATCATCCACCGTTGGAAAAATATGTTTAGTGTTTAGTTGGACAGTACGAGAATATATCTTGTCTTCGTAATCATAATATCAAATAAGGTATTCCGACCCTGCTCATCCAAGGGGACAACAACCAAAATTAAGCACGTCGGTAACCATACTTGATCATGTGGCCGACTCGCTTGTTCCCGTCCTTACCAGACTGAATGGGTACTGGTTAGTTTAGTTTAGCAATTTATCATTATCATTGTTGTTAGGACAGTAGGAAAGAACAGCTTGGCCAGGGGGGGGTTCCTCGCCTACCTCTCCAAGAATCTCACTTGTGCCTTGTCTGAGTCATTCCCATTCCCTTACTACTCTGTACTTCCACTCTTGCACTCTCAGTCTGTATCCACAATAATAAGCTATATGGGACAACCATGGTAGGTGTCAACACCCACCCTAGAACCTAATATCTAATATTATTTTTCTCTCTATTAATAGCAGGACTCCTAGTACTTCTTAAACTATTTCTCTTTTATTTTTATCTATCTTTGTTGATTTTATATTGCTGTTAGAAATCAGGATGTTACTAGTAGAGAATTTGCGAAATGAGCCCAGCAAGCTATAATGATTCCTACTGGTCTGATTGATGGGTATTACTACTAATTTCATTCTGTTCTATATTATTCTAGCATTTGCTCACTAACACCCCTCAACCTTGGCTATATCTACATTCGTCATCTATAATGAACCTAGAACGACGCATTAAAAAACGCCTGTGTCGAATATCTCAGTATGAAACTGCCTTCACGTTGAGGAAAGCGACCCTTGAGCGAGGTTTCCAATTCCTGCCATGATGATGACTCCGCGAGAAGCTGCTCGAAAGTCTCAATATATGTTTTGGTCTCGCTTAAGTGATTCTTCTCATAGTTGTCTGTGGGAAGCGCATGCGATGGAATCACATATTGAGGATGCAGTCCAGCCACCTTGTCAATGCTCTTGAGCCACTGTGAACGGAGTTCCGCCGTCGGATTCTCGGCTAGATACTGGTAGCAATTGCCATAGACAACGTCTCCGGTAATGACGGTCTTGACCTCAGGCACATAAAGCACAGTAGAGTTAACTGTGTCTCCCTCGCCGACTGGTACCGCTCGCAGCTCGTACTGTTCCTTACGATGGCCGTTCCCGCTACTCAAGTAGAAAGATAGATTGGTGGAAGGATCGAGGATATCGAGGTTGATATCGGAAAGGTCCGGCGCCTCAAGATTGGGAAAGAGGGCAGCCCAGAATGAGGCGAAAAATCCAGGTTCGATTTGTTGGAGCATGTGGTCGTATACTTCCTGCGTTGCCAGGACTCTTGCACCGGGGAACCGTTTTTGGATCATGGGGATGGCGAAGAAGTGGTCACCGTGGCCGTGGGTCACATATATCCCCGTGAGCTTCCGACCTGGAATGGTGGCACTGATCCAGTCTGCCAGTTCCTCGCCGCGTTCAGGAGAGATCGGTGCATCGACAAGTACAGCTTCGTCTTTGGTAGATATCAAGGTGAATGTCGTTGGTGAGAAGCTGACATCAGTCGAATTCTGATACACGAGGGGTACTGGGCTTGCGTGGTAGGTGTAAATTTGCAAGTCCCCTTTTTCAATGATGGGTTCAGTAGAGCATGGACACGTGTCGCACTTGGCAAACACGGTGCTCACTGATGTAGCGAACAACAGCGCGAGAGAGAAAGGCAGATGCATGGTGGCAGGAATAGTATGATCTGGACCAAGAATGAGTACCTGAAAGCGGATAATTTTTGGACTTTATATAGTTCGAGAAGCTCACTAATCAAATATTTGTTCGTTTATGGTAATCAACTTATATTGATTTATGATCAAGGTAGAAGCTAAATATAATTGATGATATCAACAGAATATCAGAATAAGCAATTGATCAGTAATCAAGGAGAAAGCTTACCTTGTACAATAAGCTTGTCAAAAAGGTTGAGAATATGGCAGTGTAGTTCATTAGAAATCGCTAGAGCTCAATGGACCTGGATATACCCTTATTTTTAATGAAGGAGGAGCGCGCAGTGGCTTTCGAATGACTGACTGCCAACTGAGCGTCAGTTTCGAGCCTCTATTTACGGTTTTGAGGCCCACACATCAGAGAAGGCTTTGCGGCACCCTAAGTAATCGAAAATATATGGCTTTTCCCCCGTATGTGTTCGCATGTGGAATTTCAGTGCACTTGGCTGGATGAAGCTCTTGTTGCAATTCTCGACAGTACAAGAGTAAGGTCGCTCATTGGTATGGATTCGATAATGTCTGCTAAGGTCTGAGGGTGACTAGTAGTATGAAACCATTGCAGAATTTTCATACGGTCAGTCGATCTCCCAGTAGCGTTACCAAGTCCACTTTTATTATCACCATTCTTTCGAAGGCGACGTTTGACGCTAGCATTTACAGCAATGAAAGTGTTTATTGTCCGACGCGTGTTGCGGGATGATGGAGCTGCGTAAGGGATAAACATTGTTTGAACTTGCTCAGGACGCCAAGGACAAGGTATGACCACCTTGTCCGTGCGAGGTCAAGGGATTGCTGGTCTGTTTGGTAGCGGGAGTTGACGCTGATGGCGTGGCAGGGTGGCTTGGTGGAGGATTTCTGCTAGCGACAAGTAATCATAAAAAAATGAACCAATCACAGACATATATTGTCTAGAATATCTTACCGTACAGTTCAGAAAGGTGGAATCTTGTCAGGGCGCTATTCTCTGTAAGCTGTAAGTAACACCTGACTGTAGGATCTTGTAAGAGCTTCCTAGCTACTTTGATATTTCGGATTGCGGTATCTGACTTCCTTGGCGGATACGTTGTTCAAACCTTGTACAAACCTATACACACCCGAGGGGATTGATCGGCTCGGCGTTGGAGGCCACGGGCTGACTAAGCTAGTAGCAATCACGTGATGATACGAGATACATTCCGCAACTTCTATAAAGGGAAAAAAAAAATAAAATAAAAATACAAATACAAATAAAAGTGAAAAATATTCTCACATTGACTAGCTTTTCAAATTCAACCAACTCCAAGTCAAATTCTCTACCCAGCACAGTATTCTTCTAGAGTCATGCCCTCGTCAGGGAATGATGTTCTTCCGCCCTCACAGACTCCTCAACCTCATAATTACTTCTCCTTTTTCGTAACCTTAACTACCACCCGAAAATCCTGCCATACATGACAACAATGCGCATCACGGTCCCAATCAAATTCCTTGTTCTCCAGCTGGAACTCATACTTCAACAACAGCTTGGTAATAGTAAGACGCAAGATGCGTAAGCCCATAGTCTTCCCTGGGCAGGCATGCGTGCCCACTGAGAATGCAGAGAATGCCCCTAGCACATCTGAATCTGATCCAGAAGTTGACGGGAACATCCAACGCTCTGGTTCATAGCGATCTGGGTTTTGGAAATTCTTCACGGAGCGGTGGATGGAATACTTGTCTACGAAGACTTTGGCCTGTTCATAACGAACTTAGGAACTTGTCTTCTGTTTCAGAGAAAAGAGAGGGAAAGAGAGAGACTCACCCCCTTGGGCACGTAGACGCCATCTACCACTACGCCAGTCGAGATCCGGGCGCCAACGTCGTTGACTGGAGGCTGGAGTCGAAGGCTTTCCTGGAGGCAGGCATTGAGATATTGGATCTGGGAGAGATCCTCATCGGTAACAACACTCTTGTCAGGAATCGCGACCTGGAGTTCGTGTTGGAGACTTGCAAGAATTTTTGGGCGTCGCAGTAAGTGGTAGAAGACAGCTGATGCGGCGGCTGAAACGGGGTCATATCCTCCGATCCTGTTTAATCCATGAAATTTTTTAGTCTACAGAACACACACATCTCCACGTGGGCAAAAAAGCTTAGGACACTGACACCAGAAGACTTATATGTGCCATGCCACGCTTCAGCTCTGGACTTCCATTCGCGCCTTTGTCGGAGATCCCCAGTTTCTGTGCGATGATACTCTCTCTGAACTCCTTTCGATCTGTGAGCCTGTAGTAACATGCAACACGAAAGTAGATGAAATAATTAGCCCTTTCTGCTCAGTCCAAGGACTCAAGAATCTGATGAATGGCTTACTCCTGAATCCGACTGAAGGTATTCACTTGCACCCAGCGCGTATTCATGAAATAACGAACTGCCTTCCACAGGATGGTAGCAACCACCGAGGCTCCCGGCAAACGGCCAACATAAAACATCATATCCAATCCGGCAGTATACACATTATCCCACCTCCGAAAGGAATCAAAGGTCTTCTTGGTACTCATGGGAATTGCATGGCCCAGGAAGAAGTGACCCATGCACTGCCATATTAGCCTATCGAGCCCGTGAGTAAGATCATATTTTTCCCCGCTGGAAGCCGCCGCATCCAACTCGCCTTCCAACTCCGCTAGATAAGTTCTATGAATCTCCTCCTGGCTACGAGCTGGGTATGTAGCCAGGATTCCCTGGACCTGCGAACGGACACTCTTGTGATCTGTCCGGGTGGCCGCGGACTGAGCAGTTGTATTCCCGATCACGAGGTCGATCGCGAAACTGACGTTGTTTTGTGTTGGGGTGAATCCTTTGGTATACTCGTCCCTGTAAATATCGTCTCGTGCCTTGGGGCTTGCGAACGATAGCTCTGTTGGTGATATCCGGACTACTGGGCCTGCGATTTGGTTTTGTTAGACCGGACCATGCTCTCTCTCTCTCTAACTGGTTTTGTGTTCATCTGTAGCTTGCCGCACCATATTTTTCATGAAGACGTCGCAGTTTTGGAAGGAGTCTTCCCGAGTAGCGTGCATGCATGGCCCATAGCTTTTATGTTGTAGGGTCAGTCAGAGGCCTAGAATTCGAAGAGGAGCGGGGTCACGAACCGGAGACGTCGCGGCAATTACTGGGCCTGGAAACTTCGCCAGTGGGTTGAAATATCGGTCGTAGATCACACTGATGGCTAGTATGACCGTAATACTGATCAGCAGAATGGACATGGTGTTAAAGGGTATTGGTTTTGATTGCACATCCAGCTCGACGGTCTCAGCACTCAACAGCTATTTAGAGTCGATGGAAGGAAAACCAGCTGGGAAAGGAAGTAGTGCAAAAACAAAAGTTGGCCCCGTGATAAGGCTCGAAATATAGGAAGTGTCTTATGCTATCTCATTGGTATGTGTGATCTCAATAGTTAGCTGCATTTGGTTTCTAATACCCAGTTACTTGGCTCTCTTTCGTTCATTGGTGCATTCTGGTGATACTGCCGGGAGGTTAGCGCCGGCCACCATAAAGCTCACCCACCTTATCATTTTCTGATCACATCACCATCACTTACTATTTTTGACTCTTGTGTGCACTTGAATCTGGCAACACTACTTGTTCAGTACGTCTACTACATAGAAAGATTCATACTGTTAATGGGTTCAGGCTCATCTCAATTCTTAATTTCATGTCTGCGTATCTTTCATGACATTAGTGACTTCAAGGCTATGCATACCTGTGGATGGCGGGAGAAAATCAATCTTGAATCTTAGATAAATTGTAGATCAACATGATCACAATATCTGATTAGTCAAAAAAATCGTACATGGGTCTATAACGAACCACTTATGGATAATTTATATTTTTTTGCTTTTCATGCACTGTGATCAGGTGGACTTTCACAGCAGTGATGCCCAAAATCCTGCTATATATTCGCCCATCGTCAGTAGGCTGAGATGTCGCGAATCAGACGATATATACCATTATATACCCTTTTACAGATTCCTCCTGCCCCCTATATTCAAAGCAGCAAATATGCAGACTAGAATCATCACAGAAAAGTCAGATATGGCAGATTCAGCCGCCGAACCAACCGTTCGGGCAGCACTCTCTGCACTTGACAAGGCGACTCAATACTCAGTAGACCAAATGAAAGAAGGTACCCACTGGTGCGGTGAGCTCCGTTCCAACCCAACAGTCACAGCCGAATACGTCTTTCTTCAACAAGCCCTCGGGCTGTCAATAGCCGAACAAGCAGCACAGCCACTTATCCAATGGCTTCTATCACAGCAAAACCCAGATGGATCGTGGGGTATTGCGCCCAACTACCCCGGCGATGTCTCGACCTCCACAGAAGCATACTTTGCGCTCAAAATCCTGCAATTCCCAGCACACCACACGGTCATGCAGAACGCTCGCGAGTATATCCGGAGTGTTGGAGGCGTGGCCAAGGTCCGCATCTTTACTCGGTTCTATTTAGCCATGTTTGGGTTATTCCCCTGGGAGGCTGTGCCTGAGTTGCCGGCTGAGCTTATACTCATGCCTGACTGGGCTCCGATTAATATATATAGGTTTTCATCGTGGGCGCGGAGCACCATCGTACCGCTTTTGATTGTCTCGCATCATCGTCCGGTTTACAGTCTTCCGCCCCTGGGTAGCAGAGGGGACCCCGCTGCTAGCACCTTCTTGGATGAGTTATGGCTGGATCCGAGTATTAAGATGGTTCCTTACCAGCAGCAGCCTGCTTCCAGTAACAGTAGCGGGGGATCTGATCGTTTGGCAACGGTGTTCCTTGTTATTGACCGGATTCTGCATTCTTTGGATGGGCTTAGGTTTTTGCCCTTCATCAGGGGTTACAGTCGTCGCAGCTGTATCAGCTGGATTCTCGAACACCAGGAAGATTCCGGAGACTGGGCTGGCATATTCCCGCCTATGCATCTGGGCTTACTAGCCCTGACACTCGAGGGCTTTAAGATCACAGATCCCCGGGTCGTCAAGGGCCTGGAGGCTGTAGAGAGATTTTCATGGGAGGACCACCAAGGCCGCCGCATTCAAGCCTGCGTCTCCCCGACATGGGACACAATTCTTATGTCCATCGCCTTGTGCGACGCCTCCCTCACCTCCTTCCCTTCCTCCTCACACACTGAAAACTGCAGAAAGCTTCAAAGCGCAATCGACTGGATCCGAAATCGCCAACTTGTCACCCAACCCTACGGGGACTGGAGAGTCTATAGCGCCAACAAAGCCGCACAAGGAGGAGGCTTCAGCTTCGAATACTTCAACACCTGGTATCCGGATGTCGACGACACCGCGGCAGCTATCATTGCGTTTCTTAAGCATGGATCATCATCATCATCATCCCTCGACAAGACCCACTATTCCGTCACCCGCGCGGTGCATTGGATTCTAGGCATGCAGAACAAAGACGGCGGCTGGGGCGCATTCGATATCAATAACGATGCACTCTTCCTAAACAAAATCCCCTTTAGCGATATGGACAGTCTGTGCGATCCCTCCTCGGCTGATGTGACGGGCCGCGTGCTCGAAGCATTCGGTCTGTTAGTTTTTCAGAGCCCTGATAGTGCATGTGCACGTATCAGCTCAGAATTCTTGTCTCAAATTCTGAGAGCCTCGGATCGCGCAATTGAATACCTTGCTCGAAATCAGGAGTCGAATGGGTCGTGGTATGGCCGGTGGGGATGTAATTATATCTACGGTACAAGTAATGTGCTATGCGGCTTGGCTTATTTTGTTAAGCAGGACACCAACAGTAACATTAACAGCATATATATTCCGGCTCTTACAACCCCTGCAGTGCAGTGGATCATGTCCATCCAGAACCGGGACGGTGGCTGGGGTGAAAGTCTAGAGAGTTATCGGTATCCGTCAAGCGATCGGCTTGAAATCGATCATCATCTTTCCACCGCATCACAGACGGCGTGGGCTGTCATGGCGTTGTTACCGTATTTCAATTTGGCACCAGATGTTGGCACTGCCATTGAACACGGGGTCGGTTATCTCATCAAGACACAAACGAAACAGGAACAGGAAGGCAGAGATAGTGGATCTGGAGCCGCGACGTGGGAGGAGACGACGTATACTGGGACGGGGTTTCCCAATTTTTTTTATATTGGATATGCATTTTATCCACATTATTTTCCGATGATGGCGCTGGGGAGGTATGTGCGCTTGGCTAGTGGGTTGAGGACTACTAGCGGGGTTGCATCAGGGAAAAAATGCGATGTTCTGGCATAGAGACGATATGTTGCAACATATACACATTTCGAATGATTATATCGCGATTTGTTCCCCTTTGCGGTCTGATATGCCAGACTCTGTGGGATATTTAGTAGCATATAGATTTAGTATTAAGTTAATTTAGGTAAAGATCTACTCCTTGAAATAATTATGTGGGAATCAATTAAGCTGTTGGCAGATACAGTAGGTATACTCTATGAGGATGCGGATGACATTGCAGATATCAGGGGAATAATATGTGTCTCGACTGTAAGTCTTCTTTGAGCTTTACTAATTACACTATATAGTATAGGTCTTGGAAATAAAGACTTACTACAACGTAGCAAGCCCAAAGGAATCACTGGTTCGCTTAGCACACACGTCGTTTGTATAGGCCACGATGACCATGCAGCCCAAGCTGACAGCAAAAGTTCAAGATTACGATGAACATACCAAAGATTACAGGAGAGAAACCGTTGCTAATGGTCTCGCTGAGACCAAAAGAGTCCTCAGCCATGCTCATGATGGCTGAGAGGATGACGCGAAGCCTGAATTCAGGCCCAACGACCCCGTAGTTCCGTGCAGCCATCGTTCCACCAGGAGTCACACTGTTGACCACCCAGGCTGGTACCTAGTAACTGATCCGGTGACGAGCGCGATACCACCGAGGTTGCCCACTGCAACGGTGACCGTGTTAAAAGGGCGGCGGCATCATGAAGATCTGGGACACGACCACCCCAAGGAGAATTACCCAGATGAAGGTGACGACCCACGTCACACATCCCCGGACTGCAAAGGGGTGGAAGATACAGGTCTGCCTCAGTCCCGCCGGAAATTGAAGGTTGATTGCGCTGGGTTTACCGACAGTGGCTGGTCCTGTTATAGATATAGAAGGCTCAGCAAGACAGCGAATTCTGAGAATAAATAGAAAGGATAGAAAGATCTTGGAAGAAGGGCACAGCACCGACAGCGACTGTGAGAATCTGGGAACCGGGGAGCTAATATCTATCTTCAGTTCTATACCCCCGCAGACAAGAGCACTGCCACCACTCTTGCAAACCCGCAGTCGTCAGAAGCGCCTGCTCAATTGGCCTCTTTACGTTTGCCAATTAGTCCTCCGCCGTCGTAGCGAGAGCTTGGTGATTACCGTCTAACAGCTAGGTTCCTCTCCGGGGATTTCTGCTGCTTCCATGTTTAAGCCAGCAACCAAGTTCTGAAGTAGGTGCTCGCTAGGACTGTGCCAGAAGTGTATCAACTACAACAAACCCCAGGTGATCCGACCTCACCCATACATCTTGAATTAACAAATTGGTATTAAAAAATGAGCTTTAACCAACTCCTTAAACTGCACTTGCAGACAGGTCTAGCTCCTGGAGATTACTCCAACCTAAGGCTAATCACAACAACAATACCCTAGGCCATCACTTGTCGGATATTTCAATCTTCAGGAAAGGTAAAGAGGCATAGTCTCACACAAGTAATCTTAGTTCATATGAACAATCCACCTATTTCAGTTCAAAATTCTCCAGAGGCATTGGAAAGTATGCGACATCTCAGACAAACAGCCTAGAGTTAGCTGTGACTAAATGCCAAACCAGGTAGGTTGTAATATCATTTATATTATTGCTGAAGCAGTAATATACTGGTCATCCTCACTAGTGAGCCATGATGGGAAAGTATTATTAGTACTTTCAAGCCTCACGGCTCCTTCACCTTTAAAGTTGAAATCAGCGCCCTTACATGTGTTTCTATGATTAAAGCTCACATCAAGCTCCACTCAAAGGCCTCGGCTGAATTTGCACTCTAACTCATGGCCATTCTGCGGGAGGGACGTGGGTCAAGTAGCCTTTTGTCAACTGAGTTATTGACTCTACCTGGAACTTCAAGTAACTAATCCGGTTTCTAAACAGTTCTGCTTCTGTTATTAATGTTTTACCGTGAAGGCTGGATAAAGCAACAGATGCCAATAAGTTGGGAGTGAGCGAGCTAACAGAATATGTTTGGGGATGATGAATCAGACCGGATATCAAGAGGAAAGTTTGCTGATGATGTCCCTATATGTGCAAGTGGTCTTCGACCAGATTGAAAGACACTATATTGGACGATTTCTCGCGGCTGTGTGTATAATATTTAGAGCCCGGAACAAATCAATATGAACAGTAGAGTATAATATATCTTTTGGTTACGACCAAACTATGCATCAAGGACATTGTCCTAATGATCCCTTCGCAAGAACCAGCCTTCAAGCTCGGTTAGCACATGCTGGGCTGTAAGGTTCTGAATCGCGACTCCAGGGTGATAGGGATCACGCCAGAGACAGGACGTTCCATCCCAATTGACGCAAGTTGCATTAGGTGCCCCGTAGGCGGTTGGATTGTTAATTGCTGTGTCAAAAGGGCGTTGCGTGTGTATCAACTTTGCCCTGGAATGAGTGTTAGACGACAGAAATTTGGAAAGATACGTCGCGAGAAGACTGTTGTATTTTTCAACTGCAGCGGTCTCTTGGGTAACGACTTCGCTGCCTCTCTCAATCATTAATGGTGTCTTTTGCATGGCTGTAATGTGGAAGGTTAGCGTTCGGAAATGATGGATTAAAAGAAACAGATGTGGGAAAAGCTCACGAGGGACAGTAAGTAGCATAAAGTTTCTGATTCCTGCATTGTACAGGATCTGTAACTGGCTGAAGTAACTATTCATGACCTCTATGAGGACCATCTCTAGGTCAGGCCGCGCATAGGAGCCCCCAATGTCATTTATTCCCATCCAAATACCGGCTAGGGTATTGTGACTGTTCCAGGGCGCAGACGGCGGCTTGGAAGCAATACTATTGCTGAAAAGGTTCACCTGGTCAATAAGGCTAAGAACGGAGGGGCTCCAAGGGGCAACAATGCTCGCGTTTGTGGTTGCACCACCGTAAGCAAAGTTGAAAGACAAGATGAGCGAGGTGTTGTATTGGGAAGCCAAGAAGCCGATCCAGTTTAATCCTCCGCTAGTTGTCTGGCCGGGAAGTTCTGGGTTTCCGAGAGGGTTTGTAGCAGAAGGATAGCTACCACTGATGTTGAAGCCGGTTTGGGAATAGGAGTCACCGCTGGTAATGATGAGCATTATGGAGATCCATATTGTCCCGCCCCAAAACAGGATAGCTTACAATGTGATGAGATACTTAGTGTTAGCTGGCAATGCACCCGCCACTGACACTGATGCTGGGGCTCCAGCGGATAAGCCAGAGAAAAGGAAGAGGCCAGAGAATATAGATTTCTGGACCATGTTGAAGAGGCAGTCGGTAAACAAAATCACTTGGAGTGAAAAAAATTGAGGAAGGCCTTAAGTAGATTCGGTTTTCTTTTGTTTCGAGATTAATAACTAAGGGGTAGAGGGTTGGTATTTAACCTTGAGCACAGCAGAGGAAATAGAAAAATGCATCATGACATCCGACTAATAGAGAATATAACACAGGGTTAGATCAGCTATAATCGAATGGGCAAAGAAAAGTGTGGGGATGTATACAAGCAAGTACCAGTGTATCCTGTTCATTTACTAGTCATGCTAAGTCTAGGGCCTATTTACCCCAGGATCTCTATTTACCCCAGGATCTCCGTTCGCCCGATTTCTCGAAGTATTGAGTGAGACAAGCATCTGTATCCCCACCACAGACGCGACAGACCCCTGTTGTGTCAACCGATTTCTAACTTTTATCCGAAATCCTGTCCTACTCTATTTTGGATTGGGGAATTTTGCTATAATTTGTGATTAGGCAAAAAGAAGGACCAGTTTCCATAACGGACAGCGATGGATCTCGACTACTGCGGAGAAAACTGACTTAGCACTGCCTTGGCTGGGGTGTCCTATTCTATTGCCTGCTCTATAGAGTTATTGGCCATGAAGTGGCGCTGGAGTTGCGGGTTTGGAAATATCTAAGTGGTGCAGTACTCAGTCTCTAGACCTAGTACTAACTATTCTGTTGCCCGCTCTATAGAGTTATTGGCCATGAATGTGGCGCTGCAGTTGCGGGTTTGGAAATGTCTAATTGGTGCAGTACTCAGTCTGTAGACCTAGCGCTAGCACTACTTAATATTTAGTAACTACTGCTCCGGAGTGGTTAACTAGTTTCCCGAGTCCAACCCGTCTTTGCATCATTGTAATCCTCTAGCTATTTCTCTTATGATTTGTTTATTTTCCCGGGAACCATCCAGCTGAAGTTATTACATTACGATTACTGGAATGCATATTTGTGATGGAACTGCTTTTATCTCGGATAAATCGTCAATAAGGAGGATTCAATCGTATATAGTCCGACTCGGGAAGCGGTGATATTCGATTTTGGTGAAAAGAGCGTGAGCAGGAAGGATGTTATTTCTGGTGTTACAGGAAGAAAAGCCGCCAGACGCTGCATATGAGCTGACTTTTGAAGAAGTTACAATCTACCGGAGTTGCAGGCAAGGGCTTTTACAAAAGAACGAAGAGAGGCAGAAAGAAGGGAAATACAGTCAGTCCGCAGAAGGCTATAGGACCCAGCCAAGGTCCCATATGCCAGGTCTAATTCAAGCAAGACAAGGTAGTCGAGAGTGTAAACAATCAACCCGGAGTGTAGCGGGTCGGCGTGATATTCGCGTGTTTATTGGCTTGATCATCTCGACAGAGCTCCAGTTTTGACCCCAATAAGTAGGTATGCATCAAACCAGGCTATTGTTTGTTTGCTTGCTCCACATGCTATTTGACCAAGGTCCCGTTCTTAGCAGAAGGCATTAAGCAGAATGAATGCCTATGCAAACAAGATGTTTCATTCAGCATCTATATATATAGTCTTTCGTTCCTGACAGTTCTCTATTAAGTTTAGAACGTTGTCTCACATCCAAAGTAGTGTGATTTCATTTTGCTTGCAGCCAAGCCATTGAATGGGAATTTGCACAATAACTACTGATAAATACTACCAGTAGCAACAGCCTCAATCTGGGTTGCCCCACCGCGCAAACTCTCCATTTCCACCCTCTTGGCTTCCAGCTCGTCGTCAAGCAGCATTCCTAGGGCCCGCTCCTCGAAGAGAAGATTGATCCCTCGAGCCACTGTTGCTTGGTTTCGAAGAAGAGATAAATTGTCGGTATGGTTACGCACGCACCTATAAGGCATTAGTAAGGATCAGTAACCAGGATCGCACTATGATGACTCCCTCCGTGCAACAAAAATGAAGTAGAAATTCCAGCCTAACGTGTGTAGCGCGATAGGAGAAACATGGCGCGTCAATGTACTAACCATCCGGTTCCCGACACCGGTGGCAAAAGCATTGCCTTTACCCCGGATTACATTGGCATGATTTCCGACATGTAAACTCAAGGAGACGGAAAATACAACAGAAACTCAAAAGAGGAAGAAGACACCACCAATGCTGTATTCCCTTTCAGTCTCATCAAGGTTTTGCGGCGAGTTAAGGGCACCCTCACAAACAAAAAAAAAAAGGGTGATACCTGCTGTCTCAAAACGCAGTGGCTTGCGTCTGCCAACATGACTCAATAAAAAGATAATAAAGACGAGATTCGCTAAGGGCTCAACCACGTTATAGACCCACTCATGAAAAGTGGCACGGTTTCCCTCGATTCCCAGTGTTTCGTACTGATGTTCTGATAGTGGCCGATCACGTTAATGCCTGTTATTTGGGTAAACACCCGCACCGCGGTACCTAGTAGTCGCGTCTGCCACTGGGGAACCTTGGGCATAACGAGTCAGCCCGAGGCAGTGATCTCCCTCTCTGCGCTGATGGTAGCTTTGATCCCTGAGAGTTCGCTGACGATCAGCTCAACATTGGAGCCGTTGTAGTGGAGGCGTCGCAGCACTTTTATGGCTACATCATCTTGCCCTTCTGGACAAGGTTTCGGGCATCACAAAAAAAAGTCGAAAATGAGAGGCATCGCGGGTACCCCTTGAAAGGCCAACAGAAATACCATTGCAGCGCGTTTGTGTCTGGGGCATGCAAGGAACCGTAAGCAATAGATCTGTATGTCCCTTAGGTGAACGCGTGCCCTTGGATTGTAAGGTAGGTAGGCAGGAAGGACGACGTAGCTTACGTGCTGACAACTCCAATCATTTTGCTGGGCGGGACCGACAATCCTGGTCCTAATCGTGTCATACGCCGTCTTGAGGTTTTTTTTTTTTTTTTTTTTTTTTTTTTTATCTCTTCCTATTTTCCGTGTTGCAATATCACTTACAAGCCATGCATCATGCGCACACTCAGCCTGGCAGACTGGCACAGACATGCTCATCACACTCACAGACCAGCCAGCAACAATTCGTCCGACCTAGGATCATCGCCAAATCCTGTGCTACGCATTGCAGCACAGCACCAACAGGTGAGGGAAAGCGCCGATCTGGATAGGTGCTTGCAACCCAGCCAACCTATAGTCAAACGGGGCATGAGGGCTCCAACAGCGGCTAATCAAGGGTTAAAAAAAAAGATCAGTATACGGCTTCCCTTGGGGAGAAAGAGGGGTGATCCAACATACTGCCTTCAGGAAAAGTGCCGTTGATAGCACCAATAATTTAGGAAGTCTTGGGTCCATTGAAAAATTCCAGGAAACTCGGAGAGGCATTCACATCCGTCATGGCACCTGAGTCATAACCAAACAGGAAACTTCCCGTGGCAGGAAAGGCTGCGACCCCAATGTTGTCACCCCGACCCATTTTGCGTGTTGTATTTCCAGAACCTTCAAAAGTTTGGCCCGCACTCATATCAAATCTGAGACACGGTGGAAAGAGAGACCTATGTACTAGGCCACAGCCCTACCCCGATTTTCCAACAAGAACTGGTTGAAAGTGAGTCGACTATGACAGAAGCCAGCCACTCGAGATTGGCGATGAGCTTAGCAAGGGCTGTCTAATGATATGTGTTCCGTACGGAACTTGACTAGAACGGATTGCCCGAGACTACAATGCGGTATCCCTCCGTAAATCTCCCCACCGGGAGCCGAGTGAGGGGTTTTCTATTCCGGATAAATTTGACCTCGTATGTATCCACATGAAGGTAAGTCCATTGCCGCAGCTAGGTATACTTGCCTTTGGACAAACTCTGTTTGGTGAAATTCATCTTGCTGAATTTAGAGTTCCTTAATTCGCAAAGCCACCTGTTTGAAAATTTAAAAGAGAATCCCTTAATTAGCTTGAATATTTTCCTACAGTTACTGAAGGCAAGAGTCTCTATCGTATTAACAACTCACACAGCTGGAAATATTCAGGTTGAAGTAAGATAATGAAATCAAACTATAGTTAAAGAGATCGAGTTAGTCCAAGATTAGAACAGTAGGTCCAGGACTGTAACAAACTTGGGATACGTCTTGTTCTTCAATCCTGTGCTCAGGCCGCTGTGGTTCTATAAACGAGGGATGGTGTAGGTGGGCTTTGGCGTATCTTGTTGGCGATCCTGGGGAAGAGATAAACTCCGCATCCTTAAGAGACTACCCTCAGTAAACTATGCCATATTTGTAAGTTGGAGAAGTATATTGTGCTAAACGCTTTCTGGGATAGTGTCTGGGGCATCCATTAGTATTGCATCAAGTCTAAAGCGACGGTATGTAATCTCCTAAAGGCAACTCTCGGAGCGTTCCGCTCAATGTCCATGCTGCAAAGTTCATGACCGAGCCACGTGGTAGTGCAGCCCGACAAAACAACTCCGTCGGGAGCTTGAGCAGCGGTAATTGGTCGCCGTAGATAGGGAGTGCGTAAGATTAGGAAGACATATGTAGAGTATTTCACTGATCAGTAGATTCATTCAAAGTCGTCACCAAGCTCCTTGACGCAACGCATTAGAGAGACATGGGAAAAATCCTTAAAAGCGCCGCATCTCTGGAGCCTAGTTCTGGTAGTAAGTTACGTCTCATTAATCGTCAGGATATATTAAGCACTCGAACAGAACGCACAGTTGCTTCTATTGGCTTTGGAGCAGCTGTATACTTTGGCCGGGCGAGCGGAAACGCTTTTCTTCGTATCTTCCTGTGGAAATGTGGAAATGTTTCAGCTGGGGTTGGCGCCATATTTTATTTCGAACACGAGGTCTGACGATCTCTTCACGAATATGCAGATTATCAGAAGACATTCGACACATGTAGATCATATCAGAACCTGCGGTTAAAGTCCTCAGTGGAGTGGCACCGCGTCCGATGAGTAGCCAGTTAATCTCTGATATGCACATCCTCAATTAACCCAGCGGGCTATTGTCAGAGGAATACGCTGCCAGGTCCACATATCCCATTTTACCTGGAAGCACTTGCTGGCTTCACCGGATAGCTTGATGAGCTTAAATACGCAGTCTTCGGCCCTTATTTTGAACTAATTGACTTGCAAGTCTGGAAAATATCCAAAGAACGACGCTCTTGAATTCACAATGAAGTGGCTCCCTTGCTTTGTTCCTGCCTCTTTCGTCATTTTGAGTGGACTTTGTTACTCTGCCAATGGTGCCGATTCAGGCACTTATTACTTTAAGCACTTCAGTACCTCTGGCAGTATTAGTCCATGGTATAGTAACGACAATTCTTGGGGCGTGGACGCTCCAGGTGGTAGTGGATTTGTTGTGATGGTTACTGGCGAAGACTGGGGCACTTGGTCCCCAGTCCATACTCTGCCTAAGAAGATCAAGGATCTTAATCCAGGTCATAAAACCTGGTTCAGTCAGACTGCTCAACCTGCGGAAAACAAAGGATACGATGCTTGGTAAGTCCCTATACTCTTTAGTACCATTTGAGTTCAGTTTGACAACTCACACGTATTACCGAACTAGCTACGACATTTTCATTGACCCAACCTACGCTCCCACTAATCGTAACGGCAAATACGAGGTGATGATCTGGGTTGGTCATCAGGCTCCCAACACTCCTCTCTCTGACCACTACGACTCAAATGGTGCAGTGCCTTGGGCACGGAATGTGAATATTGGAGGCAAACCGTGGGATGTTTACTTGTATCAGTAAGTTATGCTTCAGTCGCATATATCTGAAATCAACCCGCTAACCCATATTTTATAGCTGGCCCACCGGTGATCTAACCATGTCATACGTCGATCCGAGTAACTCGGGTTGGTTCTCAGGTAGTTTAACGCCATTCTTCGAGCATGGTATTGCCAATGGCTGGTATAGCTCGGAAGATTACTTGACCAGTGTTATGGCAGGCTGGGAATTTGGCCCTGGAAAATATACAGCTAGTTCATGGGGAGCGGTTGGATTCTGATCAAAGAACACAGAGGCTGTGGCAGCAATGTGGAGGTTTCCATTTGCTAAGGTATCTACTCACCTTGGTGGGTGTTGTTGTTTTGTGATTTAATGACTTAACAGCGAGGCGAGCAGCACATAACTATCATTAACAGAGATGATGCACATGCTCTTCACAAGCAAAGTGACTTTTGTCTTAGATTACCCAGAATATATAAGTAGACTACTGAGTGCTTCAATGCATGTGTATTTTAGTCGCTATAAAGGTCCTGAGCTATTCAACCCTTGAATACACGATACAGCTCACAATGCTGCCCGAGGTTTCTCGCTAACCCACAGCGACTTCACGTCCGCCCGAACTCTCCCATCCTCCCCAACCACCTGCGCCTCAAGGAACCATTTTCGCCCATCCCTTCGCATGAGCCAGGCTTTGACCGCATACACACCTGGGGATGCCACGGGCGCGCGATAGGATACATTCAAGTTGGCAGTGTACAGAGCCGTCCGTTCCTCTGCTTTCAGCTGCTGACGGAATCCCTCCACACAGCACCCCAGAGCTTCGTCCAGAAGCGAGGCCAGCACGCCACCGTGCACAGTATCCCTATACCCATTTAGCCCGGACGCAAACTGCACGAAGAGCACATAATCCGGCTGGCCAGCGCTCCCAGTCACCCATTCATCGGCGGCTTTGTCACGCAAATTCAAGACCTCCTTCCGCACAACTGCAAGGGCGTATGGAATGGTTCTTGCCGTACGTAGAGTCTCATTAAAGAAGGTGTCCGATGTATCGCCCTTGTCATACCGAGAGAAGAATGGAATGGGTTGATAGGCGCTTGTGTCCTGGAGGTAACGATGGGCGCATGGCTGAGCACTGAAGAAGTTGACACTCTCCGTTGGAGGGGACACAGTGGTGATGAATTCAAAGTAGTCGTGCCAGGTAGGGTATTTTCGTTGCATATCCCCCATTTTGGTATTCTTCTTCCAGACTTAGATCGGATTTACAAAGACTGGTGAATGTGTGAGATATAACTTCTCTGACATTCGTGTCTCAGAGAACCTCGGTCCTCGGTTGACTCATCCACAATACAAATTACACCATCCACGTTCGGTCTAGTTCCGCCAGGATCCCTATTTCTGGCTGGACCTTGGGGCTACATATCAGGCATGAATCAAATAGGACGAGAATAATGGAGACATTCTCTTAGAGTGGCATCACAACCCGCAGAAACCGGGACCAACCAGCCCGAACTCGCAGGGGTGCGGGTTGAGCGGGAGTCGCCCTTTGTGGGCGTGTCCGCGGGGTCCGGACCCCCACCCGAGTGGCTACAATAGACGGGCTAACCCAATCACTCTGTCAGTTTTAACGATTTATCAATGTCCCGCGGTGAGGGGTCATACGTCGAACCCGCTGGACATGAAGGCTCTCAAGCACACCCTCAGCGCCTCACACATGGAAATTGAATACATTGTGGAGGACAGCTTGGTCTTTTTTTGGTAGACCGCTCAGTTGTCGGTCCCTGGTGTATGGACGACCCAAAGCCACATCCGCCAACTGGTGGGACCTGCTTAGAGCAGCATGCTCGCAAGATTTCCCTCCTTTGGACATTATCCAGGCCGTGGGCAAGCTCAACTAGACGATAGGAATGCTTTCAGCTGATGATGGTGGTGGCTCCCTATCCTCTGGATGTAAAGAAGTCGTTTGGTCTTGACCCGGGGATAAGTTCATTCCCGCTGCCTTCAAGACACTGGTCAAGTGGCGTGCATGGCCGGTAGACCCCAGTTAACCGATCCTGACGGTACCAATTCCATCAATCTTGGGGAAGGCTGAACGTGGCCCAGGAGCTGGCACTTTAACGAAGTTTGGGATCTCATAATGTCTACCAGGATATCCCCAACGGTCGCTTCGATGTCCAGCCATGGCGACAAGAGATTCCCCATGACAACTAGGTACGGCTTTTTTATGATCTAACCGGGGTATTTTCATTTTCGCTTCTTCTGTGCCTCGCCTAGAGGAGCAATATTGATGAGCCCCGGTCACGGGCAGTCTTTGACGTGCACCTATGAGGCGCTCGAACTAGCCGGCTACCTAGATGGACATAATAATGAGAGGTCCCCACCGCATCGCTGTACTCCCCGATTCGCTCACTGACGACCGGCATGACACCAGTCACCCAACACCTAGATGCGATGCATACTTTGCAGGAAGTTCAGCATGCGCTTGACCTTGGATCCTCCCCTAGCACTTAAAGTGGGAAGGTCTGGCCTACTAGTTCGACTCTGTATGTGCGTCCCCAACCGCGGTGATGCATTGAGCCTATATGAGTCTACTGTCAAAAGGAAATCGACATGGTCGTTACAGGCGCCGCCAACAACCTGAGCTATGTCCAGTTATTCATTTGTCTCAGCAAATCTCGCGTGTTGCCCAATACGGGCAACTACATGCCATTTCATAATGATTTCATTCATGGTAAGAGGTGTCAGCGAAAACGTTGGCCACAGCGGAGCGCCCGGGCTGTTGGTATTGCAGAATGGTTCAATTGTATCACAAATTTTCAGAAGGATATCATCCCACCACGAGCAGGCATATCCTACACTCTCCACTCCAGATTTTCATTGCTCCAAGACCTCAACGTTGAGACCCTTTCGGAGGCCAGGGCGTTTATTAAGGCACATAAGCCAAGACTGATTGTTCTCAACTTCGACTCGGCAGGCGGCAACGCACGCATGATGCTGGAAGACAATACTCAGTCGGCTATGAGCAGCGCGCCGCAAACCTTAATCTAGCCATATCATCGTAACTTCTACCAGAACAAAGGCGTCCCAAAACGCAAACAAGTACAGAGTGGTGGAGTGGCAGAGGGAGACTTCGGCTTCCAGTGTCAAAATCGTTGCCTACACAACCGCGGCGAGATAGGTGCACCACACTTTAAGACCTGCCCACACGGTGGCGCCAAACTCAAGAGCGAATCACAGAGCTTGAGGCCTTAAATGCGCGGCTTCATCCTCCTCACTACTACAAGGGCTCACCCGTTGGCTTTGCCTTCTTCATGCACTGTTTCCTACTCTGCAGGCATGGACTGTGCATTTCGTTAAACTGCTGCTTTTTTTGGGAGAAGCTGCGAGGGCACAGCTTCCCCCAGTTTCCTGGACTCATCCCTGATACTAGCGTCATCATGTTCACCAAGACAATGGTATCCAACTAGCTGTGGTGAATAGATGAGCCCTTTACAGTTGCCATGAAAATTCGCTTGTGAGCCAACGTTCTTTTCAATATTTTCGGCTACAATGTTTTAGTGTTCAAGCCAAATAAGACAGGCTATTCTCAGCAACTTATTTTGTTTAACCTTATTCAACTAAGTTAATAGGCCTTTTATTGCTCCAGGTTAATCAAGAAGTCAGACTCCTGACGCTGTTATGATACAGAACAATAGCATTACGTGATCCTACTTTTCTGGTTACCCCACCCCACATCCGCCCCGCACTTATGTGGCTTCTTGGCTGGTCGGAAAGCTGCATATTTGAGGGTTAATGCGAGGTACATTACCTTGTTCAGGATGCCACGCATTGTACTAATATCTATGTCTGAGATATGACCTGGTAATTTCGTATCCTTATTGAAAACTTGATCCGGCTCCATGTGGGATGGTGGTGGCTAAATTAGACTGGCTGACCCAATCCGCAAATCCATATCCAACCTACCCAATCCGCAGTTTGGGTTGGATCTAGGTAGGCCTGATCCAACCCATGTGGATATGGGTTGAACCTGCCTAATCTGCATGGATATAGGTTAAACCATTGGGTGCATGTGACCTAAGAGCTCTAAGAACTGATAACCTTATCTAGCCTAGTCTAGGCCTCGATAGAGATGTATTTTTATATATATAGATAGACACTAACTATATCTATCTAAGTATATAGTAAAATATTAGGCTTATCAAAAAAAGGAGAGTTATGGTTATGTTATATTTTAGATGATGGTGATTAGGATGGTGGTGGTAAAATATATATACCTTCACACCACTTTTTGTCCTAAGCTTAGGGGGCACCCATAACCCTCTATTTAAGGCTGTTTTAACCTCTATAATAGGTAATATATAATATGTATATAGTTAATTATCATATTATCAAATAAAATATATAGATACCCTGGTAATGTGGCTAGAATACTAGAAAAATAGGTAGTAATCTAAATACTGGAGGTCACCTGACTAGGTAGTATGGATATATCCATTATCCGCAGTCCAACCCACATGGATACGAGGGTGGGTTAGATAGTGGATCAACCCATACTCTGCATGGGTTGGATCAAACATCATGCGGATCAACCCCATATCCAATCCATGACCAGTCTAGGCTAAATCCAATCATTGTTTTATTCACCTATCCCTCAATGCCCAAATCCTAAGACAGCGTTTCTGTTAACCTCGAAGGAACACTTTCATGGTCAGGTGACGCATGCTCGCTGTTAAAAGTTGTTGGATGGGCTGATTAGATGATAAACTTTCTTGCAGCAAAACTGCGGTTTAGGCTGAAAAATGACTGGTTACACCCCATTCCTATTTCTTGGGTCCAAATTGTCCGACGATCTAGCCACAGCAGCAAGTCCACCTTAACAATTAAATGTAGACGTCATGATGATCGAAATCCCATGGATCAATGATAACTTACTACACAGCAGATATGGGGTCTGCCGATGGTATATATCAAGAGGAAGATACTTAATGGTACCTATGATCGCAAAGCCAGAGTTGACTTGATCTCACAGCTGCTCCTAAGCTACTCTAAATACCCCTTACAACGTAAGCTTTATCTTCTCATAATCCTTTTCTACCTTTCATCAAAGGAAATTCCAAAAATTTAGTTCTACAATGCAATATACACTAACTTCTTCCGCTTCAGAACCATAAAACAGCTACCTAATTGCCGTAAGGGCTACAAAACACCAAAGGGTGACAACAAGAACCTATTATTCCTTGTTTCCCTGTCCTTTCCGCAAAGCCATCACGCGATCAAACAACGAGTTGTACCAGTCTAAGATGGAGAAAATGGAAAATAAACTGTGTTCTCAGTTAGCCGGCCGGGAATCTCCAGCTCCTGAAAGTCAGACCGCTGAACAGCAAGTCCCTTTTTGCTGGGGTAGAATACCTCGCAGCTTGCAACAACAGACCGAGATTCAGATCCAGCAAGCGTCTGCCAATATCAAGCCGTTCCAGTTGGAAAGTAACCCTATTCATCCTCTTGAGGGGCCTGAGATGGCGAAATATGCGGGTGACAAAATTAGGCGTATGTCTCATTGACGTTATTAACATGGCCTGGTATGTGAGGCCAAGTCATAATAACCTGTGGATACTTCCATGAAAACAAAACAACTGCTAAAGCCCGTGTGAGCGAACTGCCATATGATCGTACAAGTATCAAAGAATGAGTCACTAAACATTTGCGTTCACCCTAACTAGATATTGAATATCCATATAGTATTAATGTTGACTCATAGTATCAATATCAAATCATTATCTAGGAGGTATATCAAATCAATATTGAATTCTCATCTAGTAGGGATATCAAAGAAGCATCGTATGGTATTAATATTGAATCACTAGCATCAATATCAATACTAAGTACTCAATATCTCTGCTAGATGGCATTTGATATCCCCACTATATGGCATACCTGCTCTTCACGGTTATTGTGAAAATAGTGGCTATACGTAATACAACCAGGTGACTGGAAGATTGATTTTGTCTAGGCCAGTTTGTACACTCACGTCCGCCGTAGGTTGAGAAGAAGGGTGTCCCCGAGCCCATCAGTCCTCACCCTCTGGGTGTTGGCCAACCCCCCAGTGTAGCAACAAATGTCGAGGATTGGATAGGGCGGAGTGCTCCGAGTAAGTACTTTGGTGACTGGCCGTCGTATGTTCTTGACGCGGGGATCAAGTCATTGCAAGAAGGAAGAGCGGATTTCCTACTTGGCGCTATCGAATTACGTCCAGCATAAGCATGCACCCGGGAGCAAGGAGGCGGATGAATTTATGGGTGCAATTGATGATCGTATCCGGCAGTTGGCTGGGATGGCGCTTGTAGGAGTATCCGGGGACCATGGGATGAGTGCCAAGTCGACTGCGGATGGGAAGCCGAATGTACTGTTCTTGGAGCATGTGTTGATTGAGATATTTGGGGAGGGCGCGGTGCGTGTTTTATGTCCTATCAAAGATCCTTTTGTGCGGCAACTTGGTGCGATGGGGCCGTTTGTGCGTGTTTATCTGAGGGATATTGCACAGTTGACAGACGTGTTGAAGTCGTGCCAACAGTTAGGCGAGGTCGAGGTGGCCATGACTGGGGAAGTGGCTGCAAGAGAGTTAGAGTTACCGGGGCAATATACAAATGGGATCTTGTCAGGATGAGGGTCAGGTGGCAAGCAGACGGTTTCAGGCACATTTGCTTCCACTTAAAAAAAGGCAAAATATATTGTTTTTCGTTGATTCTAAAGCGCAATGGCCTCACTTGGGTCTAGGCTGTGATTTTTGCTTACAGCAGGAGTTGGTATCTTCGCAGATGGATATCTCAACCTGACAATTGGTCTAGGTACGTTAGCTATTATTTGTATGTACATGGCCGTCAACCTCTACTCCAGTTCAGTGGTGCCTATGCTGGAATATCTCTACTCCGAGGAAAACAAAGGCTCAGTGCCAGCCGTCGATAGCGATATCATGAAAGGAGGCTTAAACTTGGGAATGGTCGTTGGCCTGATCCATTTTGGAGTACTCGGTGGTATATGGGGTCGACACACCATGTACGGCAACGAGATATTGATCACCATTGTCGGCACCCCATGTTCATCGTGATGCCTTGGAAGAATATGTCTTTCGAGGGCGTTAGGTGACTGGTGTACTGCCCCCCAGTCTGCATTGCGATAGGGGAACTAACAAGATAGACTACCCATTGTCCTCTACTTTGTCGGCGGAAAAGTCGCCCTGGGAACTCGAGCCGTCCAAGTCTTGTCTGTGTTCTCGAACATCGGTCTCGGGAACGTCTGTGCATGTATCGTGTTCCAGATTCTGCTTCGCGCGTTCAACAGTGCCATCGCCTCCGACCTGAGTCGTCTGGAGTGGGTGTGGCGCCTCCTACTGGGCATTGGCATCGTCCTTGCTGCTTTGACTTTGTATGCCGGACTTACGATCGGAGAGACTGCTCAGTACAAGCAATGTATGAGGTCAAGGCGCTGTATTTGATGATGAAACCAAATTGGTGCAGATGTGATCGATCAAAAACACCAGCAAGAAGCGCGGCTTGAAGGAGCAGTGGGTTGACTTCTGCGATTACTTCAAAGGGTGCAATCATGCGAAGGCTCTTTTCGCCACATCTGCCTACTGGTTTCTTTTGTAAGCACTCTTAGCTCAATCTTTGCGTGTGGAAAGTCACTCTCCCAGTGACATCGCTTACTACGGTATCAACCTGAACCAGAGCATCATCCTCTCCAGAATCAGGTACTCTACCAGCGCAACTCCGTCCGAAAAGCTCTGGAAACTGGCCATCGGGAACCTGATTGTCCAATCAGCCGTTAGCCTCCCATTGACTAACCAAGCTAGAAAACGCCTGACGAGGATAGGACTATCTCCCCTGTTTCAACGCTGGAATCTTCCTCCCTGACCGCATCGGCCGCGTCCGACAACAATGCTGGAGTTGTCTCCTTAACTGTGTTCTCTACGCCTCCTGGGCCGGAATCAGTGCCCCCAGCGCACACACCTCCACCGCCGGGTTGACAGTCATCTTCACCATCTCGCAGTTTATCCTCTACGCCGGCCCGAACGCGACCACCTTAATTACGGCTAATGTCTTCCCAACTCAAGTTCATGGGTTGGCGCACAGTATCTCCTCCACAGTAGGCAAGTGTGGTGCAAATCTGACTTCGTTTCCTTTGGGAGAGTGGAGGACGCTATTGGTCTCAGTGGCATTCTGGGATTATTCTCAGGGATTATGCTTTTGACTGCGTTGTTGACACTATTATTTCCACAGACAAAGGGGGCAGAGTTTGGCAGGGATCGCAGGAGATATGATGTATGGGGGGTTCGTCGTCTACTACGGACTTAAAATCTTGATGTGGTTGATTCGGTAAAAAGGAAGGAGAATGTCACAAACAGTGCTATTTAACCATTATCTTCCTCCTCTTCTCGGCGTGGTCACTAGTGCTAGTGTATGATATATTCCAGTCTCAATAATCGGACCCTGCCCTCTCAGAGCAATAAGCAGCTTCATAAATATCGCCATACCATAGGTGGTCATCAGCCAAGAGCTCTTACAACGCCAGAAACATCAGGTAGAAGTCAACATTGACAACATATAGTGAGTGTTTTAGCGGCTTGTTAATCGCACTAGGCTTTAGCTAAGGGCAAGGAAGAACTGTTCTGCCTGACGTATAAATAAACATGAGGACGGATGTCGGCTTCGCTGGCATTATCATTCCGGCTCCTTTTCAAAACACATGTCAGGGGACTCAGACATTGGTCCTGTGGGCATAGCAATTTTGCAAGTCTCCAAATAATCTGCATATACCTTCTTTGATAGGATTTTTGGATCCAGCTGATCTCGAAAAAAGCTGAGCATAGTACTCAACTGACCCCCCAGTCATTCCGGAAATGACGCCCATCAAATGGTTCGATTGTTCCATTTAAAGCCCTTAACAATCCAAGCTTGATACCCCCGCGTCATTCAGATCTGATGTGATCTGTCACTTCCACTTCGAAATCATACTTGTACCAACGATCGCCTTCCCATTTCATCAATTTTCCAAAATGGTTATAATCATGGTGACTGCGTTCTGGTTTAGTCTGCTCGCTTGTGAATTTCCCATTGAACCGATAGTCACGGCCATGATCACTGAGCAGTTTCGACCTATGGCCAACTTGGACTAGAGCAGCATCCGGATTTTCACACAACTTGCGATACATCTCATCCATGGCATTCTCATATCCGATTAGATCGACCTCAGCCCAATCCTGCGCATGGGTCCCTTCCCAGTGGGCGTGAATATCCGTCATGTAGTGCTCAATTCGCGGGATGGCCATCGTTTTTATGATTCGCGGAAATGGCTATTTCCGACTGAGAGATTCATAAGAGTAGGCAGTTGCCTGTGGAGAGATATAAAAATGCTGTTTGTGTAGGAGGAAAGTACCAAACATTTTTCAGCTTTGAGAAGGGGAGGCTGAGTTAGATATGAATCGCCAAGTTATTGAACTATTGGGCAAATGTTGGTCTGGATGTAACAACATCATGATGTCATGCCTTTTGTTAGAGTGTGAATCATATGATTTTTCAAAATGGATCATGTCACTTCATGTAACGGGATGGAATAATAGCAAACTCATTAAACATGGACTAACCCCTTTTGTTAATTTTCCTGTAACCATACAAATACAAAGGCTATCAGAGTCTAGATTAACAGTCAACAGAAAACATGATGAGAACATTCATTATGTCGTAATGCATTTCCTAGGCTCATGGCCCTCAGTAATGATCTCTTAGTGATACTAATAGGAAAGTTCATATTTTGCCAATGACGTAAACAATGCTGAAACGACCAAATGATAAGTATTAAGAAGTTATCAATCCCCAGCTGCTTCCCCTGTGCTATCACTGCTTAACAGATTCCGGGCAATTCCACACATCACAAAACACATCACAAACACTTTACTTGCCTCTTATCATTGAATTGCCTAACCTAACACTTGATTATTCTAAGACCTCTCAACCAGTAACAATGCAAAATCGTTTACACCCACCCCTCCGTATAAGCTGATGTGGTGCTTATGCACCACATGGTCATGGCTCCTATAACTCATTTTCGCACAGATGATAATCACATTCAATCTTCTCTGGCTGTAGAATTCTATTTGCAGAGGGCTGCAATACCAAGAACTTTGTTAATCACAGAGTCCACATTAAATTCCCCGAGCGGGTTTCCCTCATTCTCCCGGTCTCTGGAACGACGAACACGTAAAAGCATGGAGAAAGGTAGTGTATGCCGTGCACGCGCGAGGTTGTTACAATTCTGCTCAATTGTTTGCCCCCCGGTCGTGCCGCGGATGAGACGTCGTTGCAGCGAGAAGCCGGTCATGGTATCTTGTCCTCAAGCCCTGTGCCGCTGACGGATAATGTTCCAATCCCATGGCTATGCCACAAAGTCAAATTCAATCCGTCGTAGCTGACTACGTGAAGGCGACGAAGAATGCGATATAGTGTCGAAATACACATGGCAACCAGTTATCTCCCAGACCAATTTTTGCAGGACACATGTAACCGAAGATTAGACAAGTAAGGTGGAAGCATTGAAAACTGAGGACTTTGAACGTGAGTGGCTTGTTCTTGACAACGTCGGTAGAACCATACACAACAATGTGTTCGACGGCCGGAATGCCCTGTTTCAACACATCATTTTCATGTGCTGCCTGCACAGCTTCGTCAATACCTGTCCGGACTCTTTCAACGTATTCTGAATACTCTCCACCACAGCCTTGACACTTTCGTGCTCTTGCAGCTTCTTGTCATACGCCTCCGCGAAGGGCCTTGTTCGCAGCTCGCCGTCTAACCTCTCGACTTCTTTCTGTAACTCCTCCTCTTTCTCCGTAATGTGGCCTCTGTTTTCTTCCAGTTGCTGACGGGCCTTTCTGAGCTTTTCTTCTATCTCTTTGGGAGCTTTGTGATTCCGGCGATTTTTTCACTCAGTTCCCTTTCCTCATCTTTTAGCAGTGCCTGGATAGCCTCGTAGTGTTCACCCTTTATGGTATGGTCCAGGAAATCAGTGTCTGCGAAGGTCCTCTCCAATCTTATCGAGTTCTATCTCGCTTCAGCCAACCCTCGGATTTAAACACCCTCTCCGGTGCATGATCAACTGCTTTCATTGCGCGGATTAATTCTAGCTCAGCATCTGCAGCCGTTGTCAACCTGTTCTATGTGGGGAGGCCGTTAGCAATTGTTCACTCTTGGACGGGAAGGCTTCGACTGCTGTCTTACCAAGAAGGCGATCTCAAGGAGTTGTCCCCAGTACCATGGCTTCTCCCATTCGCGCCATGCATTCTGCCTGCGCCTCTCGACCTCCTCCGATTGGCGTTTTTTCTCTGCTGTCAATGGACCACGGTGAGCGCTAGTACCACTGGGGAGAGAGATATCAACTTACCCTCCCAACACGCCCAACTCCCGTCCGCCTCTTGTTTGCTCCTCAATTTATCACCGAATGATTTTTCTTTCTCGTCTTCCAACCTCTTCTTTTCCTTTAAATCATTCTGTCTCTGGCGCTCTGCTTCTTCCCTGCGCCTGTACTGAAGCTCTTTCTCGCGTATTTTATCCATAAACTTTCGCTCGGTCTCCTCTTCTCCGATTGCAAATTTCTTGATTGGTTCTCGTTTGTGTCCTTCTCTTTCTGGGCTGCGATGACTGCGTTGTTTCCAACCTTTTTCTTTCCTTATTATCTTCCTCGATTCTTGTCAGTCGAGTCCGTACTTCTTCCTCGACTTTTTGTTTAAGAAGGTTCAGTTCCTCTTCCATTGCGCGCAACTCGGATGTTTTCTTGTCAACCTGGCACTGGAGATCCTTCTCAATGTCCTGGATTGCTTTTGCTGCCTGCTTTCCAATGGCAGCAATAACTTGATCGATCCCCTCAATGATCGCTCCGATCAGATCGGGACGGATCTCTGCTTCGAATTCCATGAAAACCGTGTCAATGATTTGGAATCTGGAACATTCACCTTCGCCTTCAGGTGAAGGAGTATATGCTCAGTAAACTGAACTGAAATATCGGCGTCCAAGCGTTTCTCCTGCAGATGGGCGTCGATGAAGATACTCAGGTCAAAGGCCTGGAAGCTGATTCTGCCATCCACAAAAATATTTTGCTTCACCTGTCATTTCGATGTCCATAATCGCCCGCTTCGCCCCAGTCGTGGCTGACCGAACCTCAAGACCGCCGATGCTTAAGTTATCGATGCCTCCCTTGATTCTGACCCCATCTTCACAGATTTAGCCATCGAATTCTCCCTTCTTGACAAAGAAGTTCATCATGCCTCTGACATGTATGCCCCTTTCATAGCGGACATCAAATACCACTCCACCAGTGGACATGTAGAATTTAGCCTGACGGAAGACAAGACAGTTCTCTTCATTCAAACTCTGCAGCTCCACAATGTCCGCCATATAAGGAGCTGTAGGGGAACCTCGTGGAACGCAGGGTCATCGAAAAGTAGTATCTCCAAAATCACGTTGCCCCTGTCACCAAAAGGGCCCCGTTCTCGCAAGACATGTCCCATAAGTAACTGATGAGAGTTGTTATCGTCCCTCCAGACACATGAAACTTTGATTTAGTACTAAATCCTGGAAAACATTTCTCAATGCCGACAGTCTGGAGTAATTTCAAGCGGAGAGTATTCTTCGCATCCAATTGAAAGAAGCCCTTCCTTTCGAGAAAATCCACGGCCGCCGTCTCAGATACTCCAAGCATCCACTTTGGTGGCTGCTGATGGTGCTATAGCTCTCAGGAGGTGGCAGTGAAGTGATAAGCGAGGAGGACACGGTAAACAGGCTTCTACTTGTTATATGGCACGGCCGTCGCGGGGCGGAAAGAATGAATACTATTGGTATCTCTCCCATCACGCCTTACTGTAGCATGTAGTGAGCCCATGGGCCCTCGATGGGAAATGAGACACATATTCATTCCCACATTCAACACTCCAATAACATATGACCACTCTTGGATATTCTATTTTCAAGATTTCTTCGACGATATTATGGCAATCCGAATCGGTTGGGAGAGTCTGCATACGTTCGGGCTTAAGCAAAGATGCGTTAATGACCGAGAAGTATGAATACTCCGCTCTCCATTAGTGGTGAACCCTGATCAGCTCGTCGACAGCTTGTAAGGTAGGAGAGCCTCCCCTCTTGTTGCGAAATGTTGACCGTATGCAAAGAGCTTGACTTAGAATCTGGATCCTCTATATCTCAGTGACGGGAATCTGCATGGTGGAATGCGTGAAGAAGGAGCGGGGCTTGGGATTACAACAGCGTAGCTACCAGACCAAGTTTAGTATTGGACAAACTCGAAGGGAGTTTGGTATTAAACCCATTGTCACTGGGCAGTGAGGCAGGAAGTTTGGCATCTAGACTAGCCTAGAGCAACAGCTTGAGCAGGGCCATCTAAGCCATCTTTAGACTTCAACCTCAGTGCCAACCATTGCAAGGTTATAGGTATGAGGGTCATGATGGAGGTTAAGTTTCATAGCCATCTGCACCAAACAGTCCTCTAATAGCTAGAAATGCTAATCACTAATGTCAGTAGCACTGGTATAGTGATATAGAAGTAGGAGGAACCCAACCTACGGAATATCAAGGTTGAGCTGGGCATGAAGCACAATCCTTTAAAAAAGCTATTATTAGCTATAGTGCATCCATATCAATGCCTAAGACTGCATATTTACTAACTTGCCTACTGATAGAAAGGCAGGGGCAAACAACATTTTGATTACCATGGCCAGTAGCAACTTGCATCGAACAACATTACAAATACTATCTGGAGTGTTCCAATACTACCTATACTCTTACTAGAATAAGGGTATGTGCGGTATGGAAATCACAGACTTGAAAGTATTAATATATAACTCTAGTTACACATTAGAAGTGGCTTATAGGGGGATTAGGCTTAATACTTTAGGTGTATAAGGCCTGGGACTAATAGAGTTATTTTAAAGGTATCTTTAATCTGGCTAATAAGAGCTCAAGATCATGGGTCTTCCTCTGCATCTGTTATAGATCTTTAGAATTAATGTAGAATCTATCAGGGTCATAGTAGAGTAATTCAGTGCAGTACATTAGTTCTATAACTCTCTGACCTGGCCCTGTAGGTTAGCCACAGAGTTAGACTTAGCTAAGACTTTAATGCCAGTCTCCAGAGATGTGATGTCCCAGGCTAGAGGCTGTGTTACAGATGAGAGGACTGAACTAGGCTCAGCAAAGATGGATGAGCTTATCAGCAGGGATAAAGGCATCTAGTCTAATAAGAGGTTGCTATCCAGGGAGCCACTCCCAAATCCCTAAAACTTGTTATTATTACTTAGTGGTAATTATAGGAATCATTTATGCTAGACTACAAGCCTGGGACAACCACTAGCACTATAGCAGGTGGAATAATATCAGATTAGCCGATATTGGGACGCAATAGATATAGATACACCTTAGAGCCACCTTCTCTGATAGTAAGGTGTCACCTGGTCACATCAGATCTTCCATCATCAGCATTCAGTACAGGCCACAGCTGGTCTGTAGTATCTAATGAGACAGTTCCCCTGCTGTCCACGCTGCATAAGGATAAGAGTTCAGGACTAATATGATCGAAGGGACTAATACTAAGCAGGTAAGGCTGCTAATAGTTAATATTTAGATAAAGCAAGGTCCAATAACGTAATCGGTAAGCGAGCCGCCACTGCAACCGAGCCGCCACCCAAGATTGGCCGGAGCCGAAATCAAAGCTATTTTCACCCCCTAAAACATGATTATATTTCTAAAACTAGTTATTCTTGCGCTGCGGACATTGCAATCACTTATGGCCTAGAATATGGCAGTCACTGCAGCGCGGGGGGGCCCGTTGAGGGCATTATTCTGCATCTACTACCTACTCTGCAGGTATAGATCGGATAGCTTCATCAGCCTGATTCCTGCACTAAATGAACTCCTGCCCCTTCTGGATAGAGAATCCCTCTGTAGCTTCTATCTGCCTCCTAGATTGCTTCCTCTTTTGAAGCTGCTTCTCATGTGCAGCATGTAGATCCTGGTTTTCCTTTGCAAGAAGGATAGTGTTATTCATTGCTATCTCACACCCCTTGATAATCTGATCTAGCGCAGCCTTAGTAGGGGTAGGAGGACTATATATACACTCCCTAAGTAGCTTCTTAAGCGTGCTTTCCTGCTTTTTTAGCTGCTTAAGATTGTAAGGTGTTTTTGGGATGGAATCAGTTAATTAGCTGCCTGGTGGTGTAGGGGTTCTAAGCTGGATATTAAGCTGACTGAGCACCCGATCTGGATTCAGTGGTATTAATCCAGTTGCTGAGAAGCCGCTTTTGATATTATCTGATGAAAAGATTGCTGTATGAGCCTGTGGATAGGCCTCAAGGAAGTCAAGCTTATTAATATGGTTGAAACCAAGTTGCATCTTGTCCTTAATTAAGCGGCCATACGCACGCTTTAGCAGAGAGAAACAGCCAACATTAAGAGGCTGCAGGAGATGTGATGAATGCGCAGGCATGCAGAGTGGAATAATACTATTCTCAGTGCAGATTTAATTAAACTAAGGTGTTAGATGGCTCCTATGGCCATCAAGAATCAACAGTCAATATCTACCAGTCATACGACCGGTAGTGGCAGGAATAAAGATGTTTTGAAGCCATCATAATCTAATCTAATTAGTTGTCCATCTATTCTCACTAACCTCAATCCGCCAGTCTGCTGGTAAGGCTGTATCTTGATACCAGCCCTCAATATGGACCTTTCCCTTAAAGATAATGCATGGCGGAAGCACCTATCTAGTAGAGTTAATATACTCTATAGATGTAACCCATTCGCGATTCCCTGGCTGGATAAGAAAGGGCTAACTAAGCATCTCAGCTCTTGTCACTACCTTAGCAGTAGCTACTAAGCCCATTGCAAAGCCAGTTTCATTAAAGTTGTATATATCTTCTATTGCTATCCCATGTTGCATTATAGTGATCTGGACATGATTAAACCATTCCTGGATAATCTTTGGGTCTTTGCATTTAGCACGCTGATAATTGTAGCGCCTAGAGAACCGAGTTTTGATCTTATCATGCTGATTAATGAAGTTATATACCTATTTCTCTCTAACAGTCTGTATAGGAGTTGAACCACGCTGCGCGAGCAGGATATTCGCCATTTCTTGTACATGGGATGGTTGGGGGGCCGCTCCTTGTTGATCCATAGATAGAATCCATCTAATAAGTGATTCCTCTTCATTCTGAGTCATTTTATGGCCATTTGCGCGTGCTTCATTGCGGTATTTGCTGCCCTTTAACTGATTGCGTAGAGTTGAATGAGGGACATTGAATATCTGCGTAGCCCTGTTAACTGTAGATATTTCCTTCTTTTTTAGTGCTGATATTGCAAGTAGGATCCTGCCTTCCTGCTCTGCTGAATTCCTTGCAATTGTACGCATTTTTGGTGGCATAGTAGATGTTTGGATAGCTTTGAATTCGAACACGTTGGAATTGGATGGGAAAGTGGCGGCTCGGTTGCAGTGGCGGCTCGCTTACCGATTACGTTAAGACTTTTTAAAGGATGCTAAGTAAGCACCCCAGATTGGATGACCATAACTTGTGAAATCGCGCTATTCAAGGAGCATCTCCATAGTCATCGCCCTTGGCTAGAGTGCGCAATGACCTCTATAGTGCGCCTCTTTGGATCCTCAGTGTTGGAAGGCATTCTTTGTAGGCCCTTCGACCTTACTGCAAGTAAGCACTAACAGGGGCTGGGTGGTTTCATCCACAACCATGGCAGCCCTGCAGCCGCATGCTTGGACCAATGGTCATTGTCCAGCTGGTCCAGCGAAGAATAGCACGAGCCCCATCGCTTAGCTACTGCAGGCGGTTTTCATTAAAACTGTCAGCGTGGTAGATATAACTACGTAGTCGTCAATTATCATATTGGATGATGTAACTATCTGTTAAGACCAGCTATCCAAATGAGATAAATCTTGCAGGACTTGAAAGAAAGGGCGAGGATCATTATTGCAAGTCATATTCCATATCATCGACGCAAGACCAGACAGAACAGAAAGAAAATTGCAAACAAAAACCAATTACCAATTGTTACAGACTGGCTAAGTTGAAACTTCAATATTAGGAAGTGCTCAGATTTTATAGCTAGTGGCTGTAAGATAAACTGGCCGTGCATGAGGAATGGAATGTACAGAGTAGAGAAAAGAATATTATGAGAGGAAGAGAAAATAAAGAAAATGTCTCAGATGGCTGATAATACGTAGCTGGCTTAAAATCCATACTGGTCAGAGAGGTCTTTGCATGCGGATCACGGACGACTGAGCGGGTTGATCTTTCCCGATCCAGAGCAGCAATATCCGGTCCTATCCATATTTCTTGGAGGGGAAAAAAAGTCACGGCTCTTCAAGCCATATTACCCCAGGTAATATCCGAAGTACGTCCTCTTGCGCTAGTGCCAGACGCTTACCCCTAAGACCAATGAGCCGTTATTATTTGCTAACGAAGATGTTGGTAAATCCACTTTAGGCCTCCCACCACACATCCTTCTAGGTAAGACCTACTTCCGGACTATCCGCCCAGCAGACAGTTAACTCCCATCTCTTTGTCCTGGTTGCCAATCTCATCTGTGTCTTTGACATTGATGTCCAGGAGCTAGCCTCTATGGCATAGTGGAGAACATGAGAACATGATCTCCGTCCAGCCTTCCACTGGCCCTCCATGTGGAGTTCATCAGCAACTAGCGCATTTTTGGGGCTCGGCTTTGTCCGGAGTTTCCGTCTTGAATCTTAATCTGTATCTAACGAAATACAATCCACCTGTCTACTGTCTCAAATGGCAGGGTATTTCTTTCTCATGGTAGACCCTCACCAACTGATTCGGTCCTGGCGGAGTGATCAGGCTCGGTGGATTGGTTCGGAGGAGAAGCATGGTCAAGGAACCCCCACCTAGAGCAGCATGGGTCCAGCCAATGAAGAACCCCTTTAATAAAATACCAAATACTTCGAGCAAAAGAAGCAAATGATGAACCTTGATCTGGGAGGCGTAACTCCTCTTGAGCCTAGTTTATCATATACCAAAAGAATGAGACTCTAATTGGTAGGCGCGTGCGACCGCCGCAGCGCCATTGTGAATCCTGGACTCCAAGGCTGATCAACGGCTGATCGGCAGTCCTTTGGCAATGGTAGTAGCCTGAAAGCAGTATGATGATCAATGGATATCGTTCCACCTTGTAAATAGAGTAACTGTTGACAGCTATCTCTCCACTGCGAATCTAGGATCCATGGGTTCCTTCCAATATGGTGATTAAAAGAAGATTTAAAAGCTGATATCGCTCAAAGGATCTGCAGTCACATCTAGCCATTGAATCCTTAGATTGCGGTATTGATCCCTGTGGGAACCAGTCGGATAGACACCGTCAGGGGCGGACTCCGCTGCTCCAACACGTTTACCATGATTGATTGATTCATCTAAAGAGGTTACCGCGCAATCAAATGGCTTAGGAAGCGGCGACTCTGCTGCTTTTGGTTAGCCGTTTCTATCTCACCTTCTGCTTTTCCCCTGCAATAGCCAAAGGTGGAGACTATGAGTGGTGCCATGCCATGGAGCCTTTCACTGAAGAGGCCCATGCTACTGATCATTAAGGCACTCTAAGCACAGCACACACAGCAAAAAGACCTTGTCACTAACACACAGTACCTCAACTTATTTAGAGGACTACATGACATCTGCTCTGCATGCGGATGCCATTCTAATTTAATGACACTTCGCAATGCAGAGAAATAACCAGCATGTACTTGCGCATTGGCCCTAGGAAGAGATGGGGAATTATTGGGTTTGTACAAGCATGTAACCCTTCTGACTAGGCAGAATTTTGGAATCTCAATCTCCATTTGGACCGCCGGCCTTGGACGCCCAGCCGCCGTACCTTGCACTGGCTGTGATGGTTCCAAGGTAATCTTACGGGGAAGGCCGAGGAAGCATAAATCTTCCTCCACACAGTCACTCTCGCTAAACGACGAGTGTGTATTGTGGAGGGGTTCGGGCCGACCCAGCCCCGAGGCTAGGACCAAAACTCGTCCTTTTCATCTCCTTGCGGATGTAAACTTCATCATCATGGAAGTTGGAATATTTCTAAAATGATTTTTAATGAATGACAATAGAGCCGGGACTGGTGGCAGGGTGATTACAGTCTAAGGTTCTCCATCCAAAGTCTCACCATCTCACCACCCAGGATTGGTATTAAAGGACGGCATAGACTCATGTTGACAGACAGGCCAACATCTGAAAACGGCTGGCTGTAACGGTCGCTAACGTTCTACCCTAACAGGTTGGGATCCCGCTCTGCCTTGTTATTAACTGATTAGAAAGGAAGGTGACATTAACATCTATCTGTTTAGCCGCTTGGCTGCTATTTCCCTTTCCTTCTGTCCTTCACCTTCTATCCTTGTTCATCATAATCCAATAATGCTCCCGCTGAACCCAACCCTGATCATGACGGCGGGGGCACCATCTTCAACTAGGGCAAAATTGCCCGAGCGCCAAGCAAATCGGCGAAAGTAGAGATGGGGCCAGGAAAACACATTCAGTTTTCTGATATGACATGTGGGAACCTAGGTAAGCAATTTAAGGAGCCAGGTATTACCTTTGTCAGATATCCAACCGACCGGGGTCGCATGACAACTAATTTCCCACCCAACCAAGCCGTCAAACAGCAGCGGACTTGAATCTTGAAGCAAATATTAAGAAGTTTACCTGAAATATAACATCATACTTGTCTGTGGTGCATTTATAATTCTCTTCATTTTATCAACTCATTTGACGTTCTGGCATCCTCATTGCTTGAGACATGGACACCTAGATATTCCAATAGGGTTGTTACTCCTCACCTTATTATTACTACTTGACTATCGTCCTCACTACTTAACTTGAAATATGGGCCAGGGGTAACGAAGCTACACTCTAAATTATCGTTTTTATGAACCTGCTATTATTCTTATTCCCTAATGTGCCGCTATCTTGTAGTTGCGGCTCAAAATATGGCCCAGGCTTGACTAAATTATTATTCTGCATTAGATTTTTGTGAAGTGACCTACTATTATGTTTATCTCTTAATGTGCAATCATCCTCTTGTCATTACCGCATCTAAGCGTAAGTGTGCTGTATATAAAGTCAGAACTTGTTTTAAGACATTATTTGGTTCGCTCTTATCTGTATAAATCATCATGTGCATATCAGCCTCAAAATTATCCTTTACCTATCCTACCATGCCAGCCGGATGGATTATTATACCGGCAAGCATACGCTCAGTGCCATTATGGGGCCACTAGTATGGAAACCATGCTGCGTCATTGGCGGACCCAGCATCAATGGTCCCAGTAGAAGGGCTGTGATTAGACGGCTATTGAATTACAGCAATTCTACCTGCAGGACGGCTGCGGACCTGAAGACATGGAGCTTTCGCTTGCTCGCCAGCCTTTCATAAGCAGATCACATGAAGACAAGCTAGGGACTAACTAATTCATCTATTTTAGCAGCACAGAAATTTGTAGGAGAGAGTGGGCAGGAAGACAAATCAAAGTCAAGTAACAGGCAAGGCCCACAGGATGCTCGGTTACATTTCTGTCACATAAATTTACATATGTTGGAGTATTTAGGTAGATGATCTAGGCTAGTAAAACTTTAGTTAGAATGCTTAAAAGATTATATCTAGTAAGATGCAGCTGGCCTATCGCTGAATTTGGTATCAGGTGCGATGCCATCGGGTAGGCTAGCGAGCGGATGAGGCCACCTGCCGTATCATCGCGCAAGTAAGTGCGCGTCAAAGAAGGTCAGCAATCGCCGTAGTCGCAGCCTCAGATTACAGGTCACCTTAACCTTTCCGAAAGGTGATCTAGCCTGTAGTCACTCGCACTCTTGGACGCGCAATCTTACTCAGCAAAAGTATTATCACCGACTGCCGGTCCAACCACAGAGAAGAAGGCACGACTACTCAGAGTAGTTTGCGGGTCTGATTGCTCCTACCCTTGCAGGCTCCCGGCGTTTAAACAACATGATGGGCTTGCTCTTACTGGTGTTCTGCATGGGTTGGGGCTTGTTCCGACGTAGACCACCATTCTCCGAGGGCACCGAGGAGTACGCCATCATATCCCATTTGTCGCCATTATTGGCGAGCACCTCAGACCTGCTATTTCACAATTTTGGCCCCCAAAGCAGCTCAAACTTTTAAGCGCTCGCAGCCCCCTGGTAAATCCTGCAGCAGAGTACAACTTGATATTTATGTAACGTTCTGAAAGCACCCTCGCAAACCCTGCGGATTATGGACGACAAGCACGGTCGACACGGTGCTTGTGACCGATGCCGTGGCCAAAAGCTGCGATGCGTGGGTGCAGGCAAGCCAATCTTAAATTCCAGTAGTCGCCTCCTACGCAATGAGATACCATGTGATAGGTGCAGGAGGGCGAAAGTTGAATGTTATAGCGTTAGGCCTGCCCCGCGGAGAGCTGTGTCGAGCGTCAAGGAGCAGATGATTGCCACACAGCCAGCGTCGGAAAGGTCTTCGTTGGCCTATCACCACAGTGGCCCGGTCTTTTCTCCTCCTAACAGTCTAGTCACCGCTGCCCCAAAGCTACACCAAAACAGCCTATCGTTCAGCCATCAGCGAAGCGATTCAGTCGCCGCACACGGTGGTCTGCAGACTAGACGACCGTCCCACGATACTGATTCACTATGTGAAATGCCGAGCATGTCCCACGAATGGATGACATATCTTCATGACCATAAGATGGACGGACATGGTTTGGGTATGGAGACGCCTCCCTTGATCGAATCGGATCTCAGCTTGGGCCGGGATCCAGCGATGGACAACATGCATGAGCATAGCATGATGATCGAGCTGATACACCAAGACCATCAGGAGGAATGGAACTCCGGTCCACCTGAGCTGGAGGCGTACACAGACCCAATCGTGCCTCCGAACCCGGCTCCGTTGAAAGCCCGAAAGCTGACCAGCCCGGACTGCGACGACTACCCCTATGGCCAAACCAGGCGATCATCACCCATATCGACGCAACCCGCCGAGTCAGCGAGATCTTGCATACAAGAGCTCGCCCAATTCAACGAGATGTTACTGCGCGACAAATGCAGCCTTGAAGATGCGTCGACGCGGAGAGGGTACAAAGACAGTTGGCTCTCCATTGGGCGGACACTGCATCACTGTCAGGAATTCTTTTCGATCCTCAAGCGTATCAAATATTCACGCCCTGATTCGCACTTGAGGGCAGACCGGGCGAGGCCACAGTGGTCGGTCCTGCCGGAGGGCAGCAGGTTGGCTGACGGCGCGCCGACGGACTCTCAGGCACGACGAAGCCTGGGAAGTGGCGCAACGCCCTGCTCCTCGTCCTCGGCCAGATCCTCTTCGACATCGTCGACAACGCCGACCTCGTATCTCGAGTTGTCGACTTTGTTGTCGATTCTCTTCTGCTACACCTATATTCTCCAAGCATATGAAGACATATTTACATCGATCCTCCACGCGGTCACCCGACCTACTCCGACTATACCGCCCACATTAAGCGGGCTCCGCATCGACGGGTTCCAGCTTGATGGCCACCACACGCTTCAGCTGGAATGTCTCATGCATGTGAGCTACAACCTTCTCGAGAAGGTTGAGAACATATTGTTCGGGTCGGCAGAATACGAGGAACTGTCAAATCCAGTGAAATGTGGCATGCTTGGAGACAAACTGTCTGCTGGTTTGATTGACGCGCTATTCGAGCAGAATGAAACAAACAGCCCTTTGCACGGCCAGGGAAAGAGAGAGGTGGCTGCCAAAAGATTGATTCGGGAGATTCAAGCTGCACTCAAACAGCTTGATCTTTGAATGATGCACCGTATACACACGACGGGTTGATGCTGAAAAGGGGAATAATAGAGGGTGGGGAGAAGGGAATCTTGGGGATTGTACATAAGAGGTTCTAAAGAGCGATAGATATCCAATCTCTTATCACGTACAGGCGGATAGCAGAATCGTTCCTGCCGTAGAAACTCAATGACTCGTTTTAATTTTTGTTTTCTTTTCCTCGAGTCTAGTCGTCCTGTAGTAGTTCCACCGGGAACCTCCAGAGTTCAGATAGCTCCTCCAGCGAGGGCTCAACCCCTGCTGGCAGTGATACCGAGCTGTTACCGCGGTTGCGCAGAACGAGAGCGAGAATCTTTTCTCCAATGATGGGAAGGAATTTGAAGGCATGATCGCAACCACCAGTCGCAACGAACAAGGTCTTGCCATACGAAGGATGGTAGTCTACGACAAAGTCGAGAGCCGGGGTATCATTATACCAGCACTTGCGAACCCGGGTGAAGGGCCGGTTCGCAATGTTGTTCAACAGAATGTCAGACTGGTCGAGGCCCAGCGTGTCAACTCCCTGGAGCCCAGTAGGGCCGAGCAGTTCCAGTAGGAAAAGGCGATAATCTGCCAACGCCCTCTGCGCGGCTGGATTCTCGTAGTCATCCACGTCGCCAAGCGCGGAAACCTTGACTTCTCCGCCAAACCCAAATCTGGGATCGCTCCAATATTTCTGCTGAGCCTCCCATCCGTCTGGTCGAGTCGGTACTTGAATGCTCGCTTCGCGCAGCACGTCGACAATCCCGCTATAAGAGAAGTGCCCAAACTTCAGACAATTGTCGTGATCCGGGCCGACGGCGAACACGCCACGGTGACAGTTAACGAGGATGGGCCATTGTCTGCGGCGGAGCTCGTGGGCCTCCTCTTCGGTGAGCTGGATGTAGGCCACAAACTCGCTATAAACGTCGCAAAGCTTGGGGATGCCGAGAATGTGCGATGACCGTGCACCCGCAGCGATTACCGTCAGCTCGGCGGTCAAAACTTTCCCATCGACGAATTTCACTCCCTTCACTTCTTCTTGGTCGTCACTGTAAACCAGGCTCTCTACCTGACCAACTACACACTCCACACGACCAAGGCGGATAACCTCCTGGCGCAACCACTCAATACTGGCCCCTGCATCGGCCCACCCGCAGTCATTCGAGATGTATCCTCTCAGATCTCGGGCCATCGGATCTTTATTCACGGGAAGATAGGGCGGCTGACTGGGAGTGTTACCCAGCAAAGCTCGGACTTCGTCTAGCGAGTCAAGCACTTGGACCGCGTCTCGGCCACCAGGCGTCAACTCACAGCTGATGGCATACGCTTTCTTGATATAATTCACCGTTTCTAGCTCTTTTGGCGGTGTCGTCAGTGACGAGCCTTCCCCGGAGAAAAGCAGTCTCTGGTTTACGTATCGGTTGTTCTCGCCGAATTTCCCCCGCCAACGCTTCATAGCCTCTAGGGCAAGGGAAGCGTATGGACCATGCGGATAGTCACGCCGGATGACGCGACTAGTATCTGCATTTGCGGCCGCCGGGTTGTGGACCGAGCCTGTGGCGTTGGGTGGCTCGAAGTTCCATCGATCCACGAGGATGATCTTCTTGTCGGCAAATTGCTCGTCCAAGCTTAGGGCATAGGCCAGGGAGACTATTTGACGGTTAGGGAAGACTCTCTGGGTCGAAAGACAAAACCAGGTGGGTGGGGAATCATCATACGGCCAAAAACACCCGACCCCACAATGATGAAAGAGTTAGGGATAGACATGTTTCTTGCTGTGTTGTCGTCAATTCTGCTCTGATTTGAAACCTGACACGTATTCCTCGAACCATTTTCAAGCACTTTATAGGGTTGATCTCAAATGAAAAGAGAAAACCGGGCTCCGATCAGGCAACCTTCTTGCCGGGCGATCCTTTATCCCAGTCAGCCATAAATCGGCCACCACCGGACCCTGCAGATGTCGGACTCCTGGGACCGAAATCCAAAGACCGAACGCCTCAAGTTCGTGCTAGCGAGGCCCCGAATGCTACGGGAAGCTTTACGGTGTTCGATCTTGAAACATAGTAGACAATCCATGTTCCGTCCATACACTTCGAGGGCGAGTAACGGGTTTGTGGACTAGGCAGATACGGGTGCAATTCAATTACTAGACTGCATAAGGAATTATAAGCCCGACTGCTTACCAGTATGGTTGTTGGTAGACCGAAGAAGGCGTGATCTCCGGCAGGGAATAAATGCCGAGTGTTCCTCCAGACGGACCTCTACCAAAACTGTGTCTCCTGATCGGTAGGCTTTTTGCGTCCTTCAGCACGGTCATACCAATCGATCTCTCACTTTGACAACTATGTCGAGCAACGTCCAAGACATGCGTGGATGGCCATCGTCATTTGCAAACGCGGCTTACCAACCAGATACTTCTTCGCGCCGAGTACGCTATGGTGCACTACAAGTACATAACCTTCGTCGCCAGGCTGCTGCCAGCAGTCTAGTGCCTTCCATTATCCAGGGGCTCAGGGCTGAAGACCGAGAGTTGCCATCTCTCTTGCTCTGGAACGATCAGGGCTTGTCGCTATTCAATGCAGTCCTTGACTCTGCCGAATACTACCTTGCCAACAAAGAGTGGGCCTTGTTACGCAATGCAGTTCATAATATCGTAGCTTCAATCTCATCTGGGGACCGACTGGTAGAGTTGGGTGCAGGGTAAGTGACGAGACCTTTTCGTCTTCATCGCGAGTTGGTAATTCTTTTGCTCATCGAGTATCTGTGAAGGAACATGAAAAAGACAGCTCTGATACTACGTATCCTGCAGTCTCAGAGGAAGTACATTCACTACATCGCCTGCGATGTGGACCGCGCAGCCCTCCAAAGAGGCCTCCGCAATCTTCAAGCAATCTTCCCCGCCTCGTCGAGCATCAGAATCCAAGGTCTTGTCGCCACGTATGAAGAGTGCGCTGCCTGGCTGCAGCGCAACCCAGGAAGTGGACACACATCGTTGATGTGGCTGGGAAATAGCTTGGCCAACTTCCCCCCGCCAGAGGCCTCCGAATATATTCGGAGCTTTCTCAGCACCGGTGCCTCCATGATTATTGCCTTGGACGGTTGTCAAGACCACGAGCAGATTGCACGCGCGTATGAGGGCCCGTCGAATCAGAAATTTGTTCTGAATGGGCTGCAGCATGCAAACGATGTGCTCGACACGGATGCGTTCGATGTGAGCAATTGGAGTTTTCTCGGTCGGTGGAACCCCGAGCTATGGATGCATGAGAGCTTCTACGCGGCAGAGCGAGACTTGACCCTCAAGATCGGTAGGGAGACCTTTGTGTTCCGGAAAGGGGAAACGATTCGCTCCATTCGAAGTGGCAAGTGGCCAAAACCAAAGGTGGTGGACATCTGCAGAGAGGCTGGAGGGGACGTTGTTGACTGGTGGATGAATCCCGATGAGTCTTACGGCAAGTCTGCTACTCTTATGGGCTACCTGACGCATGCGCTAATTGATTCTTTCTCTCGACTAGGCGTTTACTTGCTGCGGAAATCGAGCGAGTACGAATAAGTTCTCGTGGCTTTGCTTGCAGGATGATTTTTCGGGTCTATGATTATAAAGGAGAGATCTCCAGTGAATTTTACTAACATTGTATATATAATATACCATAGTAGAGAAATCATGGTATGATGGAGTCCAAAAAGAGGCGACCTAAGTCCGATATCAACTGCTGAGATCAGCGTGAGGGGAGCAACATAACCGTATACTGCCTAAGCAAGGTGAACTAACTAATCGCTGACTTGTCGAGTACTCAACAACCTGCGCAGATATCTAAAGTGTATTACGAAACTCAAGTAGGTCGAAATCGTGCGCACTATCAGCGTTGGTTGCATATGGCGGCATAACTGTCCGCTGTAGCCCTTAGCCCCGGCGGCCTATATTTCGGACCGCATACTCGGGCTTGGCATTGTCGATTTTCGGTCGAGCTGGAGCTCCGAAGACTCCACTTCGGTGTGATACATGACGGATTATGAACTGAAACACCTGCAAGAGTTCTGTGCCGGACGTTGAAGGTCAGACGATGCGAGAAATGTAGCTTTTCTTCCTCATCCAAGGACAACCGAAGGATAGTCAGGGCCCGAGAGCTTCCGCCGGTCCTAGGCGATGATAATGCGGTCATCTGCGGGTTTGATGCGGCGATAAGAAACGTCGTCATCTTTTTTTTTTAATCTCCGCGAGCGACGTGAGTGTATTTGTTTAGCTTCGGATTCGATAGACACAGAGGAAAGTGGAAGGGTATTATTTCGCCATGGCAACGCAGGAAAGACTTCAAGTCAGGTCAAAGAACAACGAGGGTAAGCAGGGTATCATTGACTAGAATCTTTTCCCGCTAAAGAGAAACAGGCCTATTCCGGGAGTACTCGTTCATCCTAAGTTCTCCCCCCACGGAGTCCTCCTGGCAATCACTCGACTTTTTGTTCTGGGAAGAGCCTGGCTATCACGGGCCTGACCTGCTGAATGCGCCGGACGACATTCGAATTTTTCAACTCGACCAGGATGATGCGTCCAAGGAGATCACACCAGCCTCTCTTGGCTCGCCAAAAGCATTTGGGTTCTTGTTGCAAATTCTTCGCGCGTCGGCTTCAGGGGCTAAGTGCGCAGTAAAACTGATTGTGCCCTTGCACAGTGGGTTTATCGTTCGCTCAGACATCATTCCTCTGCGACTTCGAGACTCTGAATATGTCGAGTCGGCACTTTCTTTTGCCTTGCCGCTGCAGACTTACAGTGGCAAGAAGATTGCCATTTCCAGTCGCTTGGACCTTACGACATACTTTGCGCCCGCCACAGCCGGTCTGATTCTCCGTCAAGGCTCTACGCATGTTTCAGATGCCGGACATCAAGCGCTATTTCGAAATGTCGAGTCAGACCTTGAAAACCGACTCTCGTTTCCGTGGATACAGCCAGGAACCCCACGACGCAGGACGCTTGCATTAGTGGACGCAAATAGCTCACATCCCGAGGACGGACTTGGCTTTTACCGTGCCGCTAGAGAGCTTGGAATCAACGTGGTCGTGCTGGAGAATTCAGGACACTGGCTGGAAGACCCTGCCCAGGCACAATGGCGCGAGGCTTTCATTCCCACCCGATTGACGAATCCTCCCGAGGAAGACGTTGGCGACCACATCCTTGCGTCTCTCAGGGCCTATGGCAAGCCGGTGGATGGGATTGTCACCTTTGCGGACTCGTTCTGGTACTACATTGCTCAAATCGCCCACGAGATCGGAGTTGATACTGCGCCACCTGATTCAATGCGCATCGCCACGAACAAGTTCCTGACGAGTAAATATGTCGGCCACGAAGCCTATCTGGCGTCTAATGTTGATGAGGCGCTGAAAATAGCAGAGGAGGTTGAGCTCCCATATCCTCTCATTGTCAAGCCTTGCGATGGCTGGAGCTCAGAAGGAGTGTCCCGAGTCGAGTCCCCCGATGCGTTCCCAGCAGCCATAAAGTCGATCGATACGTCGCGTCATGGGACCGAGTTTGTGATGGAGCCATACTGCGACGGGCCGGAAGTGGATGTCAACCTTGTCTTATTGGACGGTCAAGTCCTTTTCGCTGAGATATGCGATGACCTACCCAAGTCCGCGGACGTCAATGGGCCCACGGTGGGATCACTGACCAATTTCCACGAGCTGAATAGCGTGTACCCTTCCGCGCTGCCGTCTCAGGAGTTGGATCTGCTCATCAATAGCTTTGTTGGCACGCTCCTGAGCCTCGGGATTAGGAATGGTGTTATGCATCTGGAAGGGCGAGTTGAGAACTCCTCGATGGAATACCGGGAGCAGAACGGGATGATGGACCTACAGCCGCGCGCTCCCCAAGCGACTCGGCCAGAACCATCGGCCTGGCTCATTGAAATCAACCCCCGCCCTCTTGGCATGACCGGCTCGCATATCATCGAATCTACTTACGGCATTGACTACTGGGGGTTGGCTGTGGTCCTGGGGGTTGGTGATAAGGACAGGGCGCGTGCATTATCTAAGCCGTACCGGTGTGGCCCACAGTATACCTGTATCATGGTTTTCATTCCAGCAGACTTCCCACCCTCGAGCCAGGGCATCTTTGATACGGACGACATCTGCGCCGACTTGCTCGCCCGAAGACCCGACTTGGCCAAACACATCAGTCGATGTGCCACTTTGGTGAAGCGAGGCCAGAAGGTTGCTCACCCAACCACGGGCCGTCATACCTTTTTGGCCTACTTCAACGTCTTTTCAAGGGCTGGTCGACAGGAAGCCTTGGATTTGGCGCGGCAGGTCCGGGAAGAGGTCCGCTATTCCTTTCTCTAAGCAGACAACACGCGTCTGGGGAGGGAAGGAGTCTCCCAGAATTGGTGGTGGTTAGGACTTTTGCTACGCAAGACTCATGTCCGTCTAACAGCCGTTGTAGACGCGATGATAAGTGCCCAACGTCACTGCTTGATGGGAGAAGAGCGCATTAAATGAAGATCATTGATGTTGATAGAAGGAAATCTTAAGAGAAAGTCGCACTAGCTATTATACAGAGCTTGATAGCCTGTAGCCACCGGTTCCGCCCACTTCATACTCTCATCAGTAGACCAACTGTACTCGAATACTAGGAATCACTGGCCACCGACATGTTGAATGGCATGGCATGGTACGAGGCGAGAAAGTACAGAGTAAGATCTGTTCCGGAAGATAGAAAGAGAAATAGGAAAAGGGCCAAAGAGAAAAAAAAAGAAAAAGAAAAAGAGAAATTCCTGAGGTGCCATGCAACGGCCGATCCTGTCATGCCACCACCTCGAATGCACAAGAACGAACAATAGTCGACACCGTCGGGGCTCCGATGCTCGAATGGTATTCGGTCCGGATTGGAGTCGCTGGCACCGGCACTAATGGTAACCCCTGCAAAGACCCCTGCAAGCTAAATCACACCAATATCCTGGTCGTTTGTCCCAACACATCCTATTTCGTCCCTAGACTCCCCCCGCCTCTCGCTTCTAACTGCATTCATGCCGGGTCTCATTGTCGATTCAATATTCTTGCCGAGCGAGAACGACGCCGCCGCAAATGGTCTCACAGCAGGACGATGCCCGCCTGGACGAGCGGCAGCGAGCGATCCTTGACCGCCAGCTGAATGGTCTTGGTGGAGAGGCGGAACAACGCAAGAATGTCTTTGCGTACGCGACGGTTTCGGATAGAATTATCTTGTCTGTTAGCTCGATATGTGCTGTCCTTGCGGGCGCCTTGAATCCGCTCGTTCCGGTCAGTTCATGATGGAGAGTTTCATAATTTGCGCCCCCATGCAGTAACTGAATTCATGCGGCAGGTTATCTACGGTCTTCTCGTCAGCGTCTACGATGGGTTCGCCGCAGGAACCGTTCCCGCTTCCGAACTGCGCTCCAAAACCGCCACGTTTAGTCTGTACTATGTCTATCTCAGCATCGGCCTTTTTGTCCTCACCTACGTCGCGACGGTGGGGTTCTATTACACAGGAGAACGCATTGCCCGGGCCCTACGGACCACATACCTCGCCGCCATCTTGCGCCAGAATATGGCTTTCTTTGATCTCCTGGGCCCCGGCGAGATAACGAGTCGCATCATGTCGGATATGGGAACAGTCCAGGAAGCGGTCACGAGCAAGCTGGCGGTGATGCTGACCGCTATCGCAACGTTCTGCGCTGCGTTCGTCGTGGCCTTCATCATGTATTGGAAGACCGCGTTGATCATCAGCCCTTTCTTTGTCATCATGATCGTGACGGAGACGTTGGGTGGGGCGTATATGGTGAAGCATCACAAGCGGGCGATGGACCTGTATACTCAGGCTGCCGGGATTGCCGAGGAGGCCATCGCCGCGATCAAACATGTCACCGCGTTCGGAATCCAAACCCTCCTCTCCCAGCGTTATTTGACCGTGCTAGAGCAGGCCGCCAAGGCAGACCGAAAGGCAGAAAACATGGTGGCAGGGATGATTGCTTGGATGAATGCCATGCCGAATCTGATCTACGCTCTTGCTTTCTGGGCTGGCTCGATCTATCTGACCCGAGGCCAGATGTCCGTTGCTGAAGTAAGCGCGACGACATTGGCCGTAACGATCGGGTCCTTTGCCATTATTAGAATTGCCCCTTCCGCGCAGGCCTTGCTCTCTGGTATTGCAATCACGGGGGAAATTCTGAAGTCAATCGCGAGGCGGTCCCCGCAAGATCCACTGAGGAAGGAAGGCGAAGAGCCTTCTACCGTAGTGGGTGACATTGTCTTGGACCGCGTCGGCCTCGTCTATCCCTCCCGTGATGACGTTGATATCCTCAATGATGTGTCTCTGAGGTGTGCTGCAATGAAGAAGACAGCCATTGTAGGCTCGTCAGGGAGTGGGAAAAGCAGTATTCTGGGACTGGTGGAACGCTTTTACGAACCGACCAGTGGAGCAGTCTGTAAGTAGCCCCCAGTTCCGTCGGAGCCGCCTTTTTCTCACTTCAGCCAGTGCTGGATGGACGTGATATTCAGTCTCTCAACCTTCGCTGGCTGCGACGCCAGATCTCCCTCGTGGATCAAATGCCGGTTCTTTTTAACGCCACAATCTTGGAAAATATTCTCTACGGGTGTTCTGACATTGTCGGTCAGTTGTCGGAGTCCGAAAAGCATGAAAAGGTTTTTCAAGCATCCAAAAAGGCCAACGCCCACGACTTCATCAGCGCTTTGCCAGACGGCTACCACACTCACGTGGGAGAAAAGGGACTTCAGCTTTCCGGAGGGCAGAGACAGCGGGTAGCAATAGCCCGTGCCCTAATCAGAGATCCTAAAATTCTTCTTCTCGATGAGGCAACCTCTGCTCTCGATTCCAAGTCCGAGGCAATGGTCCAGAAAGCTTTGGATGCGGCAGCCGAGCATCGGACGACCATCATAGTTGCCCACCGGCTATCGACGATTCAGAACGCGGATCACATTATCGTGCTTGACCAAGGAAAGGTGGTGGAAGAGGGTACACACCATGCGCTCATTGCGCGGAACGGGGTTTATGCCGCCTTGGTACAGAAGCAGCAGATTGGAGATACTAATGACCACAAGACACCGGACGGCACACGCTTGTCCATTGATGATGATGATTCCCCCTATGGTGGCAATACTGAATATGTCGATGAGAAAGACATACGGACGGAAGAGGTTGCCCTATCATCGGCCGCTCAAGAGGAGGGAACACAGAGGGAATCACATAAACTGAGTCCACTGCAAACCATCTCATTCATCGCACGTCTCAGCAAGAGAGATTGGAAGGTTCTGCTCTTTGGGCTCGCAAATGCAATACTTGCGGGCTTAACCATACCAGTGTGAGTTTCTGTTTAGATTTCCCATTTACTATCACTGAGACCAACCTTGTTGCTCCCCGCAGGCAATCGGTATTCTTTGCGAAGATCCTGACAGTGATCGGCTTCGCCCCTCCACAGTATTCACAACTCCGATCCGAAGTCGATTTCTGGTCTGGACTCTATGTCATGCTGACCGGTACCACCTTTCTCTTTTGGATGGGCGTCGAGATTACTTTATCGTACGCAACCCAAAAACTGGCCCGGCGAGTTCGCGAGGTGTGCTTTCGGTCTATCTTGGTGCAGGATATGGCTTTTTTCGACGTGCCGGGCAACTCGCCCAGCGCGCTTTCCAGCGTTCTTTCAAAGAGCACCAACGATCTTGCAGGTATGGGGGGACCGGTCCTGGGCGGGATTCTGACTTTCATCTCGACGATCATTGCAGGCATTGTCCTCGCTTTGGCTATCGGGTGGAAGCTGGCTCTTGTCTGCACTGCAACCATTCCTATCGTGGTGGCTTGTGGCTGGCTGCGCTTGCAAGTTCTATCAACATTCGACAGCAAGGTCCGGCAGAGTGGGATAGAATCGGCAGCATACGCAGGAGAGTTGGTTCGTACGGTGCGAACTGTTGCGTCGCTGGGGCTCGAGGAGCATGCTCTGGCCCGCTATGACGGTATTTTGGCAAAACAAGCCGCGAAATCCCTTCGCTCCATTTTGTTGGCCTCCGCCCTGTATGCCGCATCTGCGTCGATTGTGTATCTTTGCGCAGCCCTTGCCTTTTGGTATGGTGGCACGCTAATCGCAAGCCACGAGTACTCGACGTTCCAGGTTTATATCTGCTTTGTCAGTCTGATCTCCGGCTCGCAAATCGCCGGGTCTATTTTCACGTATGCCCCTGATGCAAGTAAGGCCATGCATGCAAGCCGAGAGATTCAGGATATTATGAACCTCAAGCCCACAATCAATAACATCGTCCCGACCAAGCCACCGCCCACCCAGGCAGCCACAGAGAAGAATCAAACCCAGCAGAATTTTAGCGCTTGTCGGGTGGAATTCGAGCATGTCTCATTCACCTACCCATCCCGACCAACGAGACGTGCCCTGGAAGATCTCCACATCACAGTGGAGCCCGGTCAAACGCTGGCCCTGGTCGGCCAAAGTGGAAGTGGAAAGAGTACATGTGTTTCACTCCTCGAGCGTTTCTACGATCCAGACCAGGGCCGGATCCTCATCGACGGGCAAGATATCAAACTGCGGGATGTGGACGAGTACCGTCTCGATATCTCGCTCGTGAGCCAGGAAACTATTATATTCTCCGGCACAATCAGAGATAATATCGCCGTTAGTCTGGCAGGGCAGGAAGTTCCCGATGACGAGATTCTGGAGGCTTGTAAACAAGCGAATATTCTTGAATTTGTGCAGTCCCTTCCGTAAGTAATCCCCTGAAATCCTTCAAGTAATCTCTTTCCACATGAACTCATCGCATCAAAAGGGATGGACTATCCACCTTGGTCGGCACGGGGGGTAGCATGCTGAGTGGAGGCCAGAAGCAACGCATCGCCATTGCGCGAGCTTTTCTTCGAAAACCCAAGATCCTGCTGCTTGACGAGGCCACGTCGGCACTCGACAGCCAGTCGGAGGCTATTGTCCAAGAAGCCATGGATGCCATCAGAAAGGATCGAACTACAATCATGGTGGCGCATCGCCTGAGTACCGTCAAGAATGCGGATGTGATTTGCGTGTTGCAGGATGGCAAGTTATTGGAGATTGGAACCCACGAACAGCTTATGGGGGAGCGGGGGAAGTACTGGGAAATGGTTGCTATGCAGAGTCTGCACTGATTGACAGGACAGGCGTGGATAACCACTGTATCATTCCTCACTTCCTATCTAAATAAAGTCATATCATCGGCCGACAGGGGCTCGGAGGAGATCTATAGAGCAGCAGGATATATTTCGTTCTACTATTTTTGATCTCGCAGTGATCCATAGCGGTGCTCAAATATTAGATAACCTCTCCAAAAGGGTGGAGATCTGTGGGAGCTTTTACTGCTGGCGGCGGTGGTGGTGGTGGTGCAAATACATACATGTATGTAGAGGACAGGTGTGATTCCTTAGCTCCAAGGTGCAAAAGACTTCAGCCATATAATATCTCTTACAACCTGGCGACACCTTATCTCACTCACCGTACGGTTTTCTTCAACCATCCCCAGGCTAGCAATTATGCAATCAATCGACGGAGAATCTGTCTGTAGGCAAGGGCCGGACGACTTGCGCTTGCCATCGGCGATTACCTTTGAATGCCAGCCTACTTTTCCGAAAAGTGGCCCAAGTCGCCCTCGGAGTGGATTGGCCGAACAGTCGCCCCGAACGCCGATATCAGGGCTGCATGCCGAACAACGAGCTCTGGCCCTCCCTGATAGGTCGGAACACAGCTGAAGGTGCATATGAAATAGACTTCGCGCACCTACAGGTCCAACGAATCTGTAGGGCCATACACAGCACCTGTAACACCGTGGTTGCTACCACTTTTCGTCCTTCCTTACATCATGTTGCACCGTGAGGAACTAGACGACGATGTCGAGAATGCTTTCTCGAAGATCAACGGAACTGTGCGACAATCTTCGCAATTTGGCGACGAGTCCAGCATCGACGTTCCATTGACACATCTGCCCGTCTTGACCCCCAGATCCAAAACGGCCAACTCCCGCACCGGACTGGCAAAATCCCTCCCTTACGCATCACTTGATGCGCCGAGATCGACCATTGAAGAGCAGAATGTGCTCATCAAGACCTGGGCAATACTGCTACACCAATATGCGGTTTCTGATACAGTCGCCTTTGCAATTATCGGTAAATCCGACCCTTCGGGGTACTCAAGGAGGCGAGCCTCCACACAGGTTGTGGTCTCTCAGTGGTCCACGACCCCGACAGCTTTTGCCCAAAGCAGCGGGCCTCAGTTACAGTATGTGACCTATGATCCTTCACAACATGGCAGTAGAGTCAATACTGCCCTTGACTTCACCGCCGTATATCACCCCAGCAATGATTTCAGCTATGTTCTCCACTGGTCGGAAGAAGGTGCAGGAGATCTCCGCCTTTACACTCAGCAGTCGTCGGTGCCTACCAAGTTTGCATCTGCCTTGTGGACGACACTATTGGAAATCAATACCAGAGTCAGGACTGCAGATCCTCTACTTTACAAGCGTCCGATCAGCAAAGCGGATCAGCGAGCCATCAGCTCATTTATTACCGCACCGTTCTTTGAAGCAAGAAAGTGTTTGCACCACCTCTTCCTCGACTCGGCTCGAGCTACTCCTCAGGCGCCTGCTGTGCAGGGGTGGGATGGATCTCTCACCTACGCTGAACTAGACCAGCTTTCCAACAATGTTGCGAGGCAGCTCCTGCATCGAGGTGTGCGCAAGGGCCAATATGTCCCGTTTTCGTTTGAAAAAAGTGTATGGATGGTTGTCGCGATTATCGGAATTCTCAGGGCTGGGGGAGTGGTCGCCTCGATTGATCCTTCACAACCTCAGTCTCGGGCCCGGGAAATTATTCAAGAGACAGGTACAACGGTGATTGTAGCTTCCACTGCTCAAGCTTCGATCTTTGCAGGTTCTGTCGATACCGTTGTACCCATCTCGGCGGATACCGTGCACTACGTGGTGAACGATACCGGACTACACACCTCGTTGCCTCAAGTGCACCCCGAGGACCCTGCGGTGGTAATCTTCACGTCGGGATCAACTGGGAAGCCCAAGGGAATTGTCATCCAGCACGGCGCGGTCGCTACCCGAATGGTGGCCGAGGGCAGAGCTTTCCAGTACCATGGTGCGAGAACCTTACAGTTCGCTGCCTCCACATGGGACATCTTCATGACGGATATCTTCACTACGCTGGCGTTCAACGGCTGCGTTTGCATTCCGAGCGAAGAAGATCGCAGATTTAACCTTCCCAAGTTTTGTGCGGAATATGACGTGTCACTGGCTCTTATTACTCCGTCACTGGCAAATCTCCTGGAACCTACTGGATTCCCAACCCTCAAGACACTGATATTCGGCGGAGAAGCACTCAAAGAGGAGGTGACCCGAAAATGGGAAGCAATCGATGGCATCTCACTTCATCAGGGTTACGGGCCAGCAGAGACCGGGCCTTGTGTCGCTGGGCGTTTGGCCGAACGGCCAGAAATTCTGGGCTATGCGCTCGATAATTCAATCTGCGTCCTCGTTGACCCCAGTAACCCGAACCAACTGGTCCCACTTGGAGCCGTAGGTGAGCTCGTCGTCGGAGGGCCCAGCTTGCTGCGAGAATACATCAATGACCCCGGCAAGACTGAAGCAGCTGTGATCGAGAGCCCTCCTTGGGCACTCGACTTGATGACTCCTGTGCGGCGATTTTATCGGACGGGTGATCTGCTCCGGTACAGTGTCGACACCCTGGATGGTCGGCTAGAATTCGTTGGTCGCACTGACGATCAAGTCAAGTATCACGGTCAGCGCATCGAACTGGGAGAGATTGAGCACCACTTGAGCCGGCTCCCCGGTGTAGAATCATGCGTCGTTGTCCTTGTCAAAACAGGTTTCTTCAAAGACAGGATAGTAGCTGTGGTGCAAGCCGGAAAGACCAGCGGCGGCAACAGTCACGGCAAACAGCTCTCCTTACGATATGATCAGAACATCACGATCACTCATATGAGAAGCTTCTTGTCTTCACGATTACCAGAATTCATGATTCCAAATGAATTGCTGGTGGTCCATGAACTGCCACACAACAGCTCCATGAAACTTGACCGGGGTCGAGTCGCCAAGTGGATCTCCGACATGCAGAGCCGACCTTCAGAGGCATTGTCAAAGCCGCATACTCTGAGCAACGAATTGCTGGCTCATGAATCGACGGCTAGGACGATTGCTCGCGAGTACGCCAAGATTGTCACGGGCGACAACGTGGCTCGTCGCCGAGAGTACGAAGAACGCGATTTCAACCTGCAGGAAGGCGGCATTGACTCGATCCAGATCATGTCCCTGTCGATGTTCCTTACCGAACAGTTTGGATTCCAAGTCCCAATGGCTGATATTCTCAGCTCGAGGGCCACCGTACGATCAATTGCTTCCTTGATTGATGCAAACACGAGTCGCGGCTTCGGAATAGGTCAGGGGCAGCCGCTGAATAGGCAGAATAAAACCCGCATTCCACTAAGATCCAATCTGCCGGCCCCCAACCAACATTCTCTGGAAATGAATGGCAGCAGAGTCTTTCTTACGGGAGCTTCTGGCTTCCTTGGCATTGAGATCCTACACCAATTGTTGGCTCGACCAAACACGCACGTCTATGCCTTAGTCCGGGGATCGTCGGAGAGCCATGCTCGAGAACGTCTCGTGCAGAAAGCAATCTCGGCGGGCTGGTGGCAGGATGCGTATCGTACCAGACTCCACGTTTGGCACGGTGATCTAACACAACCACAGCTTGGATTAAGTCATCCTCAATGGCAAATGCTGCAGGGCCAAGCATCTCCGAGTATTGACGCGATCATCCACAACGGCGCTAAGGTGCATTACAGTCAGGATTATGAGACATTGAAGAAGACCAATGTCTCGCCGACGGTCGAGCTGCTGAAAGCAGTACATAATCGCGAAGAACCCCTGCATAGCTTTGTCTTTGTATCAGGAGGGCAGCAGCTCAGCTTCGACGACAGCGACGACGAGAAAAATGCGACGAAGTCGCTGAAAGGATCCGGCTATGCACGATCAAAGGCCGTTTCTGAACAGATTGTCCGTAGATTCGCCAATCAAAAAGGCTCCAAGGCTCGGCATGTTCGAATCGTCAAACCGGGGTTCATCATCGGCGACTCTGAGCAAGGCCTCGCAAATCAATCCGACTTTATCTGGAGACTGATCGCTGCGTCTGTTGAACTTGGTTTCTATAACGGGGATGAAGCAGACAGCTGGCTCTTTATCTCTGACATCACCCGAGTAGCGCAAGTGATTCTGCACAGCGTGTTTGAGGAAGACTCTAAACCCGTCACAAAGGTACTGGATGGCCTGAGATTCAAAACTCTGTGGACCCTTCTCCAAGAGAAATTCGGATTTGAACTTCAACCCCTCTCTCGGCAAGAATGGCTCGCACGCCTCCAACAATCAGTTGCCACAAAGAAAGAAAAACATGTACTGTTTCCGCTGCTTTACCTGCTTGAAGCCGATGATGAGCCAATTGGGGTGTTTCAGGGACCTTTGGACCCGAGTGCTGGAGTTCAAGCGGCCCTGGAAGCAAACATCACACATCTGGTCAACTCGAGGTTTCTAATCGGGGCCGACTTGGTGCTGACTCCGATCACATCGGTAGCGAGTACTGCGCCCGTGACGGATGTCATTGATGTTCAAAGCTTGAGAGAGCAGTTTCCAGCCTTGCACCACGGCGTCGTACCTTTCAACAATGCTGCAGGGACTGTGTTGCATCGGGAGGCTGCTGAGAGCACACACCGATACATGACCTCTTTCCCTTATGAGCTGGGTCGTGATGATCCGGCGAGTGCCGCGAAAACGCAGCGACTTCAAGATAGATTCGCCGAGCTCGCAGCATTCATGAATGCCGACCCCGATGAAATAGGTGAGTACTTCCGTAGATCATGTCACAGACGAAGGCCGTTTTCCCAGTTAGAGGTGCCAATCAACTAATCCTGATAGCCTTCGGCCAATCTACTACCTTCCTACTTCGCTCCCTCGGCCAGGCACTAAAGCCTTTGCTCAATTCGGATTGTGAGATCATCGTTTCCATTCTGTGTCACGAAGCCAGTGCGGCGGCGTGGCTTGCCCTCGCTAAGGATTTGGGCATCGCCATCAAATGGTGGGCCCCACCACCCGGCGACGATCCGATTCTGTCACTCGATACATTGAGGCCACTGTTGACGCCGAAAACCCGGCTGGTAGCCTGCAACCACGTTTCTAACGTTGTGGGTACCATCCATCCAATCCGCCAAGTGGCCGACCTGGTTCATAGGATTCCCGGCGCGGTCATCGTTGTGGACGGAGTGGCATTTGCCCCGCACCGACCCATTGACGTGAAGGCCCTGGATGTGGATTTCTACTGCTTCAGCTGGTACAAGGTTTTTGGACCCCATGTCGCACAACTGTACGGCCGGCGTAGCGCTCAGAAGCGCGCGCTTGCGGGCATCAGCCACTTCTTCCTCAGCGAGATGCCGGGTCTGGACTGGCGTTTGCGTCTCGGTGCCAATTCCTTCGAGCTTGAGGAAGCCTTGGTGCCGATTACCCGATACCTGAAACGGGTGGGCTGGGAAAACATCATTGCCCAGGAGACGGTGCTCCAGGATGTTTTCTTGGCGTATCTCCGACGCCGGCCCCGGGTGTTTCGCATCTTCGGCGAGAAGTCATCGGACCCAGGGAAGCGCGTGCCGGTGATCACATTTGAGGTGATAGGACACTCGTCTATGGTGGTGGCCAACAAGGTCAATCAGAGGGGGCGATTCCGCGTTGTGTCTGGAAATTGCTGGGCTCCGAGACCAACGCATGATGTGCTGGGACTGGGCGCTGAAGGTCTCATCCGGGTTAGTTTTGTGCATTACAACACTGTTGCAGAAGTTCAAGAGTTTTGCACGGAGCTTGATTCAGTTCTGGAGACTTTGAAAGCTGGCATATAGTAATTAGATGGAATACACGCGCTCTCCAATATCCCATTACCTCGTTTATGCCAAATGTCGAAGCGAATGGTGAAAACTTTCTAGAATTCTGTGCACCTAATAAGAGATTATACTGACATAGTTACCGCTTATCCATTGGGTAGATTGTTTGACCTTCCGTATAGATCCTCTCCTACAACAGGATATGTGCGCCAGGGATGCCAAATCCGGCCCAACCCTTGATATCGTACAATTTGGATAGCTTCAGGGGGATCCCTTCCGATAGCATATATATAAAGGTATCCCGTAGGCTACTAGATGAGAATTACCAGACCCTCATTTCTTTCTCATTGGTATGCAAGATACGAGTAGTTCCCAAACTAGTAATGGTAAAGCGGTGTCCAACCGTTTCTCTTCCATATATATAAGTCCCGATGTTTCATACCAGCTGTTTATTGCACTACCACCACTACCGTAAAATCAATACTTTTTACGCTACCATCGGTTGTTTCATTCCCTTTACGAGAGCCAACGTCTGCGTTGCGAACTACACTATCCAGGCCGACTATTCGGAGTCGGCTCGGTCAGCGCTGACAGTCGGTCCGAAAGCGCCACGGAGCGTCCGTATTGGTCAATTACCACCAGCAGGAGAAGCGGCTTATAGTAAGAAGAGTGTCGCTATCGAATCCATGGTACCCTAATTTCTCGAACCATAGAACTTCACGGCGTCTAGCGAATCTGCTTCCAAGCCCACGTGACCATGGCGAACGCAAGCGATCATGTCGATGTCTTGATCATTGGTGCCGGGCCAGCAGGGTCTGTGTTGCGATCTACCCTATTTTTCTCTTCCTCAGAACTGCTGGGTGAGGATGAGTAGGCTAACAGAGGCGCAAAAGGCTTACCACGGCAAACTCCTTCAACGGCAGCAACCGGCGCGTGCGATTAATCGACTGGAAGCCGGCACCGCTCGAGACCGGTCGAGCGGACGGTCTGAAAAGCATCTCGCTCGAAGTGTTAGATTCCTTCGGTATTGGCGACACGGTACTCAACGATTGCCAGCCCTGCGAAGAGATCGTCCTGTGGAACCTGGGCAAGGATGGGGTGATTACACGGACCATGACCATCCCAGATAAGGTGGAGGAGCTAGGTAAGGCGCGAGAGGTAACACTGGATCAAGGCATGAACCGTGATTCTTGTTGGAGGCAGCTAGGTCACCGGCTGACTCCCTTTTCCAGGACAAATTGAGCGTGTCATGGTGGAAAACCTCTACAAACACAAAACCGTCGAAGTCAGTTGGAACACCCAGCCCGTCAGCTTGCAAATCGCCCCCTTGACGAAAGACGAGCCCGACGCATATCCTCTCACCATCACGGTACAGAACAGGGAAACCCTCGTCCAAGAGGCGATACGAGCGAAATATGTGGTTGGAGCGGACGGTGCGCACAGCTGGTTGCGCAAGTATCTCAATATCGGGTTCTCGGGAGATTTGACCGACTCCACCTGGGGTGAGTGATGGATCGTTCCACCGAGACCGTTGAGGTTTGATCACTGATGAGGGTCTGGGTTTGGCTAGGGGTGATGAATTTGGTGCCGAAGACCGACTTCCCGGATATTCGCAAAGTGTTTGTAGTCCATTCCAGCGTGGGGACCGTCATGGGAGTCCCACGGGAGGACAAACTCGTCCGCTTATACATCAGCATGGACGGAGGAAATCGGCACACATCCATCGATGCCAAGAACATCACGGCAGAGAATCTTCTCCAGGCCGCCCGAGCAATCCTGGCACCTTACACCCTCGATGCTGCACGGATCCCATGGTGGTCGGCGTACTGCGTCGGGCAGCGAGTGGCCGATGAATTCGCCCGTCATGACCGGATCTTCTTGGCCGGCGACGCAGTCCACACTCACTCTCCCAAAGCAGGTCAGGGGATGAATACCAGCATTCAAGACGGATACAACATCGGCTGGAAGCTGCGGTATTGTCTGGAGCAAAAGGCGAGCCGGGCCCTGCTCTCAACATACCAGACCGAGCGTCGGCCCATCGCGCAGGCGCTCATTGACTTTGACCGAAAGTACCTGGAGTCATTTATCCGAAGGGATATCACCCACCATGAGTTCTTCGAGGCGTATCTGGCTGGGCAGAGATTCACTACGGGGATTCAGATCCAGTATCCGCCGTCGCTCATCGTGAAAACAAAACAATTTCACACGCTGTCTCACCCTCGAGCCACGAACCTGGCACCTGGAAAACGTCTGCCTGATTTTCAGATGGTCAATCAATCCGACGCGGTGCCTATCCAAGCATATCACCGATTCACCAGTGACGGCCGTTTCCGCCTGCTTGTTTTCCCGGGCGACATTTCCCAAGAAATTGCTTTCGGCCGCTTCAATCTCCTGGGAGATTGGTTCACCTCACATCTTCCGCAAAGTTCTGGTCTGGAGATAATCACAATCCATGGGGCCAGGCGTGCTGATGTCGAATTGATGGATCTTCATCCAGCCTTCCGGCCGTGGAGCGATGAAGATGGGTGGAATTACTGGACTGTGTATGCCGATGATGAGAGCTACCATAAGGGTCACGGGCATGTGTATGAGCGCTGTGGAATCAGCAAGGAGGACGGCGCTTTGGTTCTGTTGAGACCGGATGGGTATATCAGTCTCATTGCCTCTTTCGAAGAAACACACGAATTGATAGACTTCTTCGATGGACTCAAGCCAGGACCGAGAACTGAGCCGGAGAGACGGGCGAACTTGTAAGATTGTACTTAAAAGAAACAGAATCAGTGCATCTTCAAAGAAATATACACCAGAGGTTGGAGTCACCGGTAAATATACTTTGGTCTACTCAAGGTTCCTGGTTTTCCCTGAATAGTATCTGTATTCGTGTGTCTCAATCGAAATCTAAGCTTTTGCCTTCATTGACAAATTCTTTGCATGCAAAAATTATTTAGTGGCAAAGCATTTAGCTATACAGGAGACCCTTACTACTGTTAGAGCTGATCGATTCAACTCTCCTTCCTAGTGGCGGATTTAAGCGATCTACCGCCTGAGATGCTGATGCTTATCTTTCAGGCTCTGCGTTCTACAACATTTATATCTACCTGTCTTACTTCTAAACTATTCTACATGACATCCCTTCCTTTTCTCAACGCTTCGTTCAAAGTTACGGGGATTCTTTCAGGTGCGCAGTATATCCCTATTGTCTACCCAACCATCATGAGCTCAATTTAGGTCTTGGTGGCATGGATGAGTTTTCTCGACATAGCTCATCAAATAATACATCAACTTGCCACGATCTCATACTCAATGTTGCGCTGCCATCCACAGACGCCACCTGACCCATGGGTTTCGGTTTATTGTCGTTACAAATGCCCTTCCTGGGGGATATTTTCAAATTGAAACGGTACTTCTGAGCCCCGTTTAATGAGAACCAAGATAGCGAAATGATAACCCAGTCGGCAGAGAAAGCGCAAGTTCGCAGCCAGCTTTTGGACCCCCGGTTCCCCAGTGACCTTTCATGGACAGTCGTAAGTACCATCGAGAATGTCCCCGATTCGATCAAAATCCTGCCATGGGGTGGGGTCAATCCTCAGACAGTCAGCTGGGTTATGATTGACCTCCTCTGCATCCACGTCCACATGGTTTCCCAACGTCATGGTGCCGCTGCCAATGGGGTTTCTCAGTCCCTCTAACAACCCAGGACCTTCCGCTATTGGGCTCCTGGGATCCCTCCAAACAGTCACCTTAAACTGTTTCTTGCGCTGGAAGAAAAAGTATGGAGGTATGTCTTGGTTCTTGATCATGCATGGTTGGACGGACACCTCTGGAATGCTTGATAAGGTGAGTATCAAACCCTCCGGGAGATGAGGTCTAATGGCCTGGTCAAGCTCCGGACTGAGCGCGACATTGCTGGCAGAGAGGGCAATATTGGGAGCCCGAAGGAGCATGTGGGAGATGTGCTTCTCTTTTGCAGAACCGTAGAGGTAGAATGGCATGTATTGTTGAGGGTATGTAGGATCGTGACTAGAAGAGTTTATCGGCCGGCTTTTAATAATGCGCGTTAACCTCACCACTCCCTGACTCTCGTTATTTCTGTACAGCGTCAGTTACCTGCGTTATCAACAGCCTTGTTGAGGGCTTACACATGTCCCTTTCTGTGAATCCTTCCCTGGAAATCCTGGGTTCTGTCATGGGCTAGGTTCTCTACCTTGTCCTCAAGCGCAATTTCGTCCAAGGATTCCAATATAATCGCATCCCTAGGGTATCGATTTCTCAACTCCGCATAATGCTGCTGAAGGTTGGAATCTAGCTCTGCCGTGAGGATAAGCTGCTGACGTAGTGGTGCAATGTGGAATGAGCCTTGCAGAACCAGAAACACCTCATCTGTACCCTGCATAAGAAACTGCACCTGCCGGTTCCCGCGCTTGTTCCGGTCACGGCAGAACTTCACTTCCTCATTGGTCACTTCCTCAAACGTCCTCATAAGTCCGGCAATAAAGTCTTTCTTAGTGGGGAGAGGACTCATAACCACATTTCGTAGTACAAATAAGTCCTGATGCGACCGATCAAGACCTAGTCTGTCCATGAAAACCTGTGCACATTTCCCATAGAGTTCTGGTTTGAATTTTGTAGAGGTTAAAAACAAGGGGATGTCGGTTTTGTTGGTCTCGCCGGTTGTCACTGAGAACTTTTCCACCACTCTCTTCATTAAGTAGTTCGCTTCCTCCATATTACGGTTAAGTTCTCCTTCCTGCAATTGTCCGTTCTGAGATCTGCTTCCCTTATGTTTCCAATTCAGTGCAAATGCGTTGATATTGAGATCCGATCCCAATTCACGAAGCCTGTCCATTGCTTCAGCTGTTATGTCTTTATTTTCCTTCTCGAGAACATTATCCCGAAACCATTGCTTTTCTTCCTCGACCTCCTTAGACCGAAAGCCGTATCCCATTCTCTCGGGACCCAGCCTATTGAATGGGACACAAATAAAATCCTCAGTCTCGATTGTTGCCCAGTAGGCAGATAGCTGGCCTTCGTTAGTCCGATCGGATATCGGGGTAAATGATAAGCTCACCCTAGCACTAGTAAATGCTGCTTCACCAAGCAGCATTCCATAACCGCCCGGATTGAGGCCTATTGTCTGGTTGGAAAGCCAGGTTGCCATTGCTGCCGCTCCAGGTTTACTGCAGGAATATAAGCATTTGGGAACACCTCTCGATCGATCAAATAAGCTCACAAAAACATACCTGCCTTCTATCCCATAGATGGCCATATTCTCCGATGAACCTTGAGATATAACTGGGCTTGACCATGCCAAAAGGCACCTCATTCTTCCATGACGATAGAGTAGGCTGCCCGCTGGGTACGGAGCGTAGCCCGCCTTATGTGGGTCGACTGTGGTGGAGTCTGCATGCTTGAGGGCCAAAAAAGTCCTGTTCCGTATTCCTCCCGAGGCACGACGATGGTATGAAACCTCGACCATAATGGCTAACTCTTTCTTGGACAGGTCTCTGCACTAGGTACTCATTTTCCGCACGTACCATATCTCGTTCCAACATTGTAGCAAAGTAACCGCCCCACGCCGCATCAGCATGAACCAGGAACGACAGGCCATAATCCTTTTGGAACTTCTTCCGCAATTCTAAAATCTCACTGAGCCTCTCCACAGCACCTTCTTCTGTTGAGCCGACAATGGCGACAACGGCATAGACACCTTGGCCCTCTCTAGCACACTCGTGGAGCTTCTCTTGAAGAAGAGTTGTATCGATGCAGGCATCCAAATCGACGTCAATTTCAGTCATATTTCCAGATCCGAGCCCCATTAAAGCTACGTTATTAGTCTACTGTTTCTTCAGTAGAACTGCGACATGGAGTTCGACATACCGGCTCCCTTTGGCCAGGAGTAATGGTGAGTTTTGCCGATCATGTATTGCGCTGGTTTGTCAATTCCATGATATTTCTCCAATGCATCCTTACCTGCTGTCTGTATACTGTATTCCTTCAGCGCTTCTTCAAGAAATTGATCCGATATGTTGAACTGCTGTTTCAAGGCCTCGGGCAGCTCAAGGATAGTCTCCGGTCGTAGATTAAGCAGCTCCCAGGTGCTCATGTCTTTGAACAATCGAAGATCCCCTTTGCAGTTCTCTACTTCAAATGTATCGGCAATGAATTTTAGTTTCCCTTCCTTTACTGCTTGAAACAGAGACAATGGATAAAACTTGAGGTTTCGAGCTAGTCTTCGTCTCAGCTTTGGACATGTGTCTGGTGGGATGAGTTAAGCATACGTACCTACCCAAATAGATTCAAGATTGGCTATAGTACCGTCTGCAGTAAGATGGCCCCATGCCAGTGGTAAGTTCTTCTTTCGTTCGTCGGTGTTGTATCCAAACAATTCACTGAGTTGCTTGCCCGCTCTCTGTTCTGCCACAGTTGTACATGGACTAGTCTCGAGGGCAACATTGTTGGGGTTATACAGCATAGTCATAAAATATCCCAACATGGAGGGCATAGTCAAGTCGGCGCACACATGGGCCTCATATCGAGGTGACCAGAACGGTATGGAGCGATCCCCTAGCATACGTGCTACTTGTTGAATTGCATTGCTGAAGTTGTCTCTGACTTGTTGGAAGGGGAGCGATTCTCGGACTCCCTTCGGAGGGTAATCCTAATGATTGTTTTAGAAGACTGACGGTAAATACAGAAGACTTCAGGATGACGTACAGCATCATTCGGAAAATAGCGCTGCCTGGTTTCGAGCAGTTCGCCAAGGACAATATTGACATTAGCCCTGAAATCAGGCAGGTTTGCAGCTTTAGGCCCAATGAAGTAAGAGTTAATGGCATGAAACTCGTTTCCCTTGACGAATGACATCGTTTCTGGGGTACTTTTTTACACACAAAAGGATTCTTTGGTAACACTCTCTGCAACCAATACCCTAGAATACTACAGATGATCCAGGAAAATGCCATCGTCTATATACTAGAAACTAGGATCTGTTAACACTCACACTGGATGAAATAGACAATGACGCAGAGTGACGTTCTATAATGGCTCCAACCACTATGCCAGCTTAATTACTGCGTCAGAAGGATTCCGACATATGGAATGAACGAAAAAGTCTATTAATCAGCTGGGCAGCCTGCATATGCTCCAATACAGTCATGGCGATAATACATGTATTTTATTGGCTGGCTCAATTTTGTTGCACAATTCTCGATTTGCTTTTCAGCAATATTCAGAACCGCAGGGAGACTAGTTGTTAAATACGAGGGAATTGACGTCAGTTGGTTACGTTCTCATCCTAATATTATCTAACCTGCCAAAAGAAAGAAAATATGCACAGCTACAGGGTGTATGTCAAACACCGTATAGCAAGGCATGGATAAGGTTTTCTCCTATGAAACTACGGGTTAGGAGTGTTCCCCACAGACATCGACGCCGCATAGGGACTACAGCCGAAAGCAGCCAAAGGAAGTATGCGGGCTGCATTTCACTTGTTATTTGATCTAAGGGCCATACTCGGATAAATGCTGGTCACCAAGTTCAACTTCGCAAAATCCTATACTTATATATAGCGGTCAAATGTCTTGGCAGACCTTCATTATTATTTGGTGGAATCATCTACCGGAGGTCAGGAAGGTAAAGTCAAGGATTACGATAAATGATATCTACAGCGAGGTCGAAAAGTATTTGACTTTCAGGGACCCGCTAGTACTACCAAAGGCATCAAATTGTAATCCACTTGAGTTAGTGGGGCTGCTGCTTCTGGCTTAGGCTACCGTCACCATTCTAATCGCTAATCGCCGCTCTCAGTAAATGCTGTTGTGGCGAGGAATATATAAGTTCGGCTTCCGGGTTTGCCAATGGATACTACCGCTGATTGCAACGACTATTTAACAGCTAACTTCAAGAAATTAGGTCGTCATCTCTAGAGCATTCCGCGCGCATACGTAAACATTGAATGACAATTTAATAAACGCAACTCCCACCCAAGCTGCCCACTAGCTAACATCTCCTCGCTTTTTTTAGCGTAAGTGCGCTCGGCGAGCAATTTGGAAATGGTGCTTAAAGCCCATCTTACTGATGTGACTGAAATTCTCAGGCACAATTCTTCCAGAGTATAATGACCAATGGCAGCTGTAGCAACTAAAAATAAGCATGCAAGCTATAGTGTTTGTGAGGGTGGAATGTTGTGAATTGATGCTTGATCAGGCAGACGATAGAGCTTCGTGTACGACATTTATTCGTATAGAAACCAATTGAGTGGACGTCAATCAGATGTTCCATTGCATATCAATTCTAACATATTTATATAAGAAACAATAAAGATCAAGTTTCCTCTGAATTACAACAACCCTTTCAAGACCATAGCGTGAAAAGTGCGCGTTTTCCAGTTTATCCAATTACATTCAAGTCGCTGTAACCGAATAAGCGGCTATGATTTGGGCCTACTGTTCTTTTGGGGCGGGACCTAAGGGGATGCAGGCATCACCTTTTTTTTTCTCTCAAACCGTTGTCAGGAGAATTAATGGTAATGGGCCACTCCCATGTCGTGCGGAATACTGGCTCAACATACACCACCTATTGTAACCGGTGTAGCTGTAGCGGGGCCCGCTGCTGTGACACCAAGCTGCCGAGCTCGCTTTCTTGGGAACATCCCATAGAGCGAGCTGATATAGCAGTTTGTTGACCATGTATTACACTATTACTGCTGCTAAGTTAGAAACGGTAGTGCGTCCGGCACCTTTGGCCTCGTGGTAATATGACTGACACAGTTCTACTATTAGAGTTGTTAATCAGGAGACGGAGCAGATGAAAATAACAAACAATAGCATAGAATCACGATATGCATTATGAATAGGCGAATTGACAGCATCTCCATAAGTGTTGTGTAGCATATACTATAACACTCGTTCATGAATCGTATTTAAAAACATTAAGAAACATCAACATCGCGCAGGATACAGTACTAGGAATTTCCTCGCTAAGAATAGCAGGCTGACTTTCTCGAGAAAGCACTTTGGATGATCGCAGCCAGCAGCTTCTTGTACGGAAACCCATTCTCTTCGGCACTACTCGCCAACGGGGAATGGCCGGGAAGAAGGCCAGAAATAGGATTCAGCTTTGTAATGTTAGATAAAGCCTCTTTCCTTAAGGTGAGTTCGACCGGAGAAGACTCACCTCCAGAACATTGGGAATGCATTGTGCTCATTGGAACTGAATCGAATGTCGACACGCCCAGCATCGCGGCAGCCAAATGTTTTCCAAGCGTCCAATGCAACTTGACAGGCAACCTTGACCTGCGTCTCAGCCATAAGCCCAGCGTCATTGCGTACTATCAGAATGTTGGTGTCACTACACTTGCTTTTTCTGCTAGCAAACTCTAGACTGCTATGGCTTCTGTTACCGGGGGCGCTGTCGCTGGAGGGGTTTTGCCAGAGAAATTCTGTTACTCCAATCACGCGGCTCTGGACACCAGTTCCGAGAATGCTCACGGAAAGCTCCCGACCTGACAAAAAGGGTTCTACCAAGATATCTTGGTCGGGTAGTAGTGATCTTAGTTTTCTGACTGCCGACTCCAGCTCTGCAGGTTCTGTAACCTTGTTAAATTTGCCAATCCCCTTAGACGATCCTTCAATAACCGGCTTCAAAAAAAGCGGATAATGCGGTAGCATTTCGCTAAGGTCATCAAGCCTCAGTTTCTGATCCGCCCGTGAGATCACTGAAAATGGGGCTGTGGGTATCCCATGATGAGCTAGGATAATCTAAGTGTCCACACAAGTCAGCTGGGACTTAGCTTTCAAACTAATAGGCCAATGAATATGGTACCTTAGTATAGACCTTGTTCTGACACAGTGCCATGGTGGCGGCGTCAGAAAACGTGTAAAGAACTTGGTAGGCGTCTAACAGTGCTGGAATCTGGGCTTCTCTGGCTAACCCATGAAATCCTTGTGCGATGTTAAATGCCAGGTCCCAATCCTTATTTGTGCCAGCCGCTAGGTGTTTGACAAGGGATTGGATTCCTGGCACTAGCGTGACATGATGCCCGAGTTCTTGCAGGGTAGTCAGAATGTGACTGGCTTCACCATTGTGTGGTAGAGCTGCGCATTCCTCATCTGAATAACCTTGATCGTGGTAAATTGACCGTTGTTCGGCGATTAGGGCTATATTAAGGGAAGGTGTCTCAGGTAATGCCATTCTCTTGTGTTCAAACCAGTAGGATATGGGTGATAATGGAAGATGAACAGAAAATTTACAAGACCACGACTACAAGCGCTATTTAAAGCATCTTTGCCGCATCTGCAGGATACGGGCTGATTCCGTTCTTTTTCAACGCATCTCATCGATGTTACCGTGACATCTACGTCGGACCTTGCAACATAATTGGTGTTCATCAATAGTGATAGTTAACAAATACTAGATTAGTTAGACAGATGAGAATGCTCAGGCCCACATTCTCTTGTGCGCCCCCTGCATATACTTAGCCATAGGAAGATAACCAACGCGGAGTGGCCAACAGAATTTCTATAATCAAATAAGTTGCAGTCAATGCTTCTACTTATGACACATACGCCAGGAAGATATTTACAACCTTTTGTTAACCACACAAACCAAGCAGGCTTTGGGTGCGTCAACAGGGAAAGCCTTTGATGGCATCAATGCGTGAATCGTCCAGTTGATTGTTTCGACCATTCCCCGCTAATAGGAAATGTACGGTAAAATATATGTGACGGAATGTATGAGATGAAGCTCTGATTCATCTAAACTACACCTTGATACAAGCATCTATACCCAGCATACGCAAATTGGAGGGGATATGGTAAACCTAATGAGCGGGGTTCTTATCAGCGAGTTGGGTCTTCTCGCGATATGATTGGTTAAACCGGAATACTAGGAAATTGCTCTGAATCGTTTACCGCAAACGGTAAGCTTGTTGACAGTGGTATTTTATTGCTATTCATTCCTCTAAAAGGATCAGTTGTATCACTCTCGCCACATCTGTCCAGATTCGCATTCAGGCTCTAAGATGTTTTGAGTTTCTCTTTATGACTATCCGTGGAACAGAGAGATGTTGTGCAACCTTTGACTGATGCTGCAGAAAATCTCCTTTGACTTTAAGGGGAGTAGCTTTATTTGGGGTCGCCTCACGTGATGACCACACCAGCTTACTGAGGGGTTACATCCTCTTGCAACTGCCTCACGGAAGTCAACTACTCAACCCTGGTGGTGCCTCGCACGGAGTCAAGATTCAGTTTTGTCCCTCCCACCTTCTCTTCCTATGTAGAAACCTTGCAAATAGAAACTATCGTAATATACAGACACTTTTGCCTCCCTATAAGGGAGCGCGGATTGGCCCTATCAGACGCTGGTCTAATGCATTCCCGTATAAGACCGCAGCGACAGGTGACCTGTTACGGCCAAACTATGCTCTGCTTGTCCGTCTTGATAGCATGAGGTCATCAATAAAGTGGGATTTAGATTACGGGTATTGTTCCCCGAACTTCCGTCGATCTTTAAAACTCTAATCCAACAACTGTAGCTGCCTTGGATTAAAAGTGAGTGCAACAGGAATATAAAGAGCTAACTAGCCTCTTACGGCAGCTATGGAGATCTAATTCCTCATTACTCCAGAGGAACACCATTGTCTGAGCCCCGCGCCGGTCTGCAACACACTCTGTTTCTGTGAAGTTGTAAAATCATAGCGACGTCTCTTGCGTACCAAGGAACCATGCCTCAAATTAGGTTGAAACATCAAGCGTGGAAATAACATAGCCAGCTTTGAAGTGGTCCAGTCACTTCCAAGAATTTATAACCAACCAACCACTGCCTTTTTCCACAATGGTAGGTTTGGCTCTGTAACCCAGTCGATAAAATAGTTAGGGGTTTAGTATTTGTTCCATTGCTCCTGTACATCGCCGGAGACGGACTGACTTTTCGATCGATACTGGAACAATTAGGTTGCCCGAGTAGGTGGTGAAGTACTAAGGAATCAGGATTGTGGACAGTGTTTCATGTATCCTACCATAATTGGGATTCCACTTGGATTTATTGCGTTGAACAGCTGCTGTGCTCGATGTCGCTAGGTTGTGCTGCGACATACTCGCCCGGACAAAACCAAATTCGAGTCAAGTTATTCCATATAATTCTGTCTCATAGGTAATTTCTCCTTGTCCGAGATCCCAAAGCAACAGCCGGCCGGGATACACACTTTATCTGCACGCTTCGTTATCTATTCCGATGATACGTTCAATGAGTCTACTTACTACTGCTGGGGTATTAATAATAGCACTAGTCTCGGTTGTTAAATTTCCTAGCTTTCCGCTCCTACAGCAGATTCTCAGTTCCTGGAACGCAAACCACGTCTGTCCGCTCCTAGCGTGCCAAGCCCTCCGGAGGGTCCCCACCTCAAAAGGTTCATTCGGGATTAGACAGTATGAGCTCCGGATCGCCTTTCCAGAGCTGTCCAAATCCCGACTATAATGGAAGAGCACATGCAAGATCCATACAGTGACAAATTCGGTCCATTCCTCGACTTCCATGAGCTTCTACTATACCTTTTTCCCCTTATGTACGTTTCTCTCCTCTCTCCCCTCCTGTCGATCCCAACACCCGAAGCACATACCCCCAACGGCAATTGTCGCATACGCCAGCAACTAACAGTAGTTGCCTCAAGGTTCTCGAAGGCTAGAATAGACTATATCAACCGACTAGGTCTAGTTTTCATCATAAACGGTACGGATCACGGCCTCAAGCCCATTCTTTTTGCAGCCCACCAAGACATTGTCCCTGCTGAGGACCCCTCTGAGTGGACCTACTCACCATCCTTGGGGCATTTTGAGGTGAATGGCTCTGGGCTGCGGAGCAAGCGACTGTAAAAATCTGGTAATAGCGCTATCTTCCGTGATTGAGGATTTATTGGCCTAAGAATGGCACCCAATCCGTACCATTATACTTGCACTTGGCCTTGAAGAAATTCAGGGCTGACTTGTAGGGTTAATCTCCTCTTCCTTGAGCAAAACTATGGATGATATAGCTTTGAATTTATTTCTAAGGAAGGCGGTACGGGTATTGAAAACCTTTCTAATGACGAAGGGGATGATAATTAGAGTTGCATAACCGGCCCGCAAAAAGCGCAACCAACCCTCACCGAACTCGCAGCGGTGAGGGTTTGGTTCCTAGATTGCGAAATCGCACCGGGTTCAGTGCAGGTCAGGGTCAGATCCAGGGGGTCAGCAGTTAAACCGCAAGAAACTGTTTTGCTTAGTAATCACTAATTTCTAGGAATTTGCTAGAAATATTAATATCACTAGATAGCCTGGTATTTAGTTAATCTAAACATAAAATATCAATTCAAAATATCTAGTGGTTGGTGAGATATAAGCAAATAATGATTTCTGTCATGGGCTGGTATGAAAGTGGTGGTGGTTTATATATATATATACGCATCAACCTCTGACAATTACTATAGTTAAAGAATGATTTTTGATCACTACCCATTCAACCCTATAGATATTGAATTGATATTTCTAATATAGATTAAATTGACTATAATTACCATATATTTCATATAAAAATATTAATTTTATATAAGCATATTTAATAGGTGCAGCTAAGGTGCCTAAGGTAGGAGAAATTAAATTCTAAAAACCATTGAAATTTTTAGTATTGCCTAGGCATACCACCCACCTAGAAAGGTTAGTGACTGCCTATCTAGGCCTAGTGGCGGGTTTTGCGGTGAAAACAGCAACCCAATCCAGTTTGGTTGCGGGTTCTAAAATTTGAACCTGAAATCGCACCGGTTTGGGGCCAACTAGGCTTGAACCTGCCCGAACCCGCACCAAATGCGACTCTAATGATAATATAGTTTATACTCTTCCTAGTGTAAGTAAAAAGGGTAGTATATCTATTATTTTTAATCTCTTAGTATTCAGTGGTCACAGCTCTGTCCCCCTGTCTCATACTGGCATTAGAATAATGTCAGAGACCATTTACTTTCTGGAATGAAAAGATCCTTTTCCGCCCATGCTAGGTGAGACTGTGAGATACATCCATCTCGCTGAAGACTACAATGCCAGGCGAGGCACTTACTAAACTATGTTAAACCATGGCTGGTACATATACTACAATCCACTGACTACGCGTTTACCGCAGAAAAATTAGCCTTGTTAAGAGATCCTGAATTTTGTTCTATGCAGTAAACATCGCAAGCTGTTGTTATTTTTGATGGTGGTAGCAAAGAAAATAATCTGCTAGAGAATACTACTAGGTTAATTATTAGATTGCGATATATCAGACACTGGACATGGTTAAGTCTCCTGCTATTCAGATCACTGCTCCTATTGCTCAGAAATATAATCTAACCTTAATTAACTTCTGGGAAAACTGCCCCCATAAAGGGAATAACTTTTTATAAATGTTGATGTATAAAGTTGAACTACCCCTGGCACCCATTAGCCCCATGGATGATGTGATTGGAACCGGGTTTGCAGAGCTCATATGCTCAGTCTTTGACTCTGTACCCAGTTTAAAAGGAAAAACCGTTATGGTCAGCTGGGATCTTAAGCCAGGTAATACTGATGCAATATTTTATTGGAATCTATCAAAGAATATCTATTGCTTGGAATCAGTCAGGAGAGGCAGGGCACTGAATATACATGGGGTTGATGACAAGATCGCCGTCGATGCACATTTGGTGACTATGACTTTTTATTATGGTATGTCTTTCCTTTCAGTCAGGGATGTGCAAAATGCCTACTCTCTATGATGGATATGATTTCTATGTGATATATAAGGTCATTAATTCAGTGAGAAGCATGATATTATCTTATACTTCCTTCATACAAGCCATCTCCTTTAACTACTTGATGTTGGTGTATTCTATGTGTATAAGCACTAGCACAGCGAAGCTACTCAGGATGCTATGCAAACAGGACGTGGGAAGTTTACTAAGGTGGAATTCCTGTCTGCCCTCTTTGAGATATGACGCAGAACTTTTAAGCCTCGCACCTTACAGCATGCTTTTAGCCTGACTGACTTGGATCCCTGGAAGCTGTCTGTTCGCTTGAGAGGCTATAGGATAGTGAGCTCTTTGCAGAAGAGAGGACAAGTAAATCCTATTTTTCTGTCATCAACACACCTAAAAACAGTGCGTTAATTCGATAGATAGGCTCATCATATGCTTCAACTAGATCTAGAGTAGGATAATGCCTTCCGCACTTGCCTACGGAGGCTAGTACGCGCCTTAAAAGCACAGCCGATTCTAGTGGATGAGCTTACAGAGCGGGTGGTCCAATCTGATGCCGCAAAACAGGTCAAGCCTATGGATTGTAGGGACTGGTCAAAAGGTATGCCCATTGGAAAGCCTCAATGGATGAGCAAGGCCAGGAGGAATACCTAACACAAATTCCATGATTATTGATCCTCTATGCACCTAACTCCTAATGCAGCAAATATCATGTCACTGAATAATAATGATGTTGTGGAAGCACTATTACATAGTAAGCATAAAAGGAAGAAATCAAGATCCTTACCAGTCAACAGAACGGTGGACCAGGGCATTATCTTATTCAGACTGCCTAGCTCCCCACCTCGTGGATCCTGGTTACTACACAAGTGACATAGCCCACCTCTAACATCTTGTTGTATAAATATAATCTACCCAGAGACCATTGGTCATCGTAGACTACCAGAAAGGAGTGGGTGTGAATATCGATTGAAGTCTGAAGATGGTGCAGTGTATAAAAAGGTGGGGAAGAAAGATTGCCTAAGACTTTATTGAGCACTTTGGGGAACCACCAGAATAAGGCTGCTCTGAAAGCTGCTAATTAAAAGTGGGTTTAAGGAAGAACAATAGTGGGTGGATCCAGGACATGCATAATTAGCCAGGGACTGGCAAATCATATTAAAACAGAAGGCTCCTACCACTTGTCTTGAAAAAGGAAAAAGAAAGAGATTTTTAGAAATAAGCTATAGTTAAGTAATGTTAAGGTTTGGCCACACCAGTCATGTAGACTATTTCTAATTTCTTTACTAGGTGCTTCACTAGTGCAACCAGTAACATCTGAATCTCAACTCTCTCCGTTTCTACCTAGAGTGGTTGGTGTATGACTGGCCAACAAAGTCTTGTATTAGTTTTCTTTGACCAGGGTTGAGTATATTCAATATTAAAGCCTTTATAGGTGTAATGCGGTTTCGTACGGAGCAATTATGTGAGGTTCATTAAGGAAAAGGTAGGTAATTACATCAAGCATTGAGGATAGCTGGCCGAGAGGCGTTCTCTCTCTATTCAGAGTGATGTGGGTCTGCTGGAAAAGCGAGGTGACCGCCAGATTCCTATTCTCATGTGCGTCACTGTTGTCACATTTGCTCCACTGTTCTGCTGGGGTTGTAAGACGATTTACTGTGCATGGAGGAACTATACCTGATTGTATTTATCTACTTAATAACTCTCCTGTTCTGGTTTTGTTGAATTCTTGTAAAATATTTTGTCAGGGAGAGAGGGAGGTAAAGAGAGTGTGTCTGTCTCTAGAACCGAACCATGGAAACGAAAACCGCCTGTATGGAATAAAATATTTTGGATGAGATTATGCATTTCTAAATAGCCACTAGTATCCGACCTGTCCGCGGACCCCGAGCATTGAGTCAACTTGGGTGACCCAGGACAGAAGTTGCAGTTCTGCTTTCTCCCTGCTGTTATCGGGCTCCAGAAGGAGTTTAGTTCACCATTGCTCCTGGTCTAGGACCCTGCTCCAACACTTTTTTAAATGCTCAGACTTGACCTACTTTCTTTTTTTTCCACTGTCTGTCAGCACCTCACCTCATGGCTGTTTCCATAACTGAGGATCCGGAGAACCCGTCTCTGGATCATGAGTCTGAGTACCCAGACGGTGGTTGGCGCGCATGGAGTGTGGTTCTGGGCTCCTGGTGTGCTATGGTGCCATCATTTGGGCTGTTAAACACCATTGGGGTGCTTGAAGCATGGTTGGCAAATAATCAATTAAAAGACTACTCAAAGGCGTCGATTGGTTGGATTTTCAGTTTATATTCATTTTTCCTTTACTTTGGGAGCGTCCAAGTTGGTATGTAGGCACTCATCCCTCAATTATCATGCATGTATGGGCCAGCTAATGAATGCAGGGCCTGCCTTTGATGCCTATGGGCTAAAACCCTTGCTTATACCTGGATGCATAGGGCTCATAGGCTCTATCATGGTATTAAGCGTGGCGAAAGGTATGTTCCAACCTACCTTGGCTCAGCCAAGGCCAACTGCATTCTCACTTCTCCACAGAGTACTATCAATTCATGCTCGGATTCAGTGTTCTTGGCGGCATCTCCTCATCTATGGTCTTCACCCCCAGCGTCGCCTGTCTTACTCATTGGTTCCTGCGACGTCGTGCGCTAGCCACTGGCATTGCTGCAACTGCTGGTGGATTTGGTGGTATAATCTTCCCCATCATTATCTACAATCTTTCTGAAACTGTCGGATTCCCCTGGGCCATCCGCATCCTGGGCTTCATCTGCTGCGCGTTCTGCATTCTCTGCATCCTCTTCCTCAAAACACGGCTTCCACCATCTACCAATGCGAACAACAATGGGAAGATCAACCTTCGTGCCCTGTGCGAAATGCCCTTCACTTTGCTCACCATTGCCATTATCCTCATTGACTTCGCCCTTCTGATTCCACTTACCTACCTCCCATCTTACGCAGAAGCACACGGTCTGCCCTCTTCCCTCTCTTACCAACTCGCCTCCATACTTAATGCGGCTTCCATCTTTGGTCGCGCGGTCCCAGGCTATTTCGCCGACCGTTTTGGTCGCTTCAACGTCATGATCATAACTACCTTCGTCTGCGCTCTATTCACCCTCACAATATGGATGCCCGCTGCGTCTAATGACGCCGCCATCATCGCGTACGCCATCCTATTTGGCTTTTGGAGTGGCTCGGCCATCAGTTTGGCCCCCGTCTGCGTCGCCCAAATCTCAGAGACTGCCGAATATGGCCGTCGTTATGGGACTGTATACTCGTTCGTCAGCGTGGGTGCGCTCGTCGCCATCCCCATCGCTGGCGAGATCCTCTCAGCCAACAGCACACCCTATCATGAAGAATACCTCGGATTAGTTGGGTTCTGTGGCGGGGTATATTTCCTCGCGGGGGTGTTTTTCACCCTGTCGAGATGGAAGTGTACCGGCTCCCTAGTGGGGGTATTCTAATCGCACAGACTGACTTGATATTGTTTGGTATAGGCCCATGCAGCGGTTTAATTGGAATTGGGGGTAGGGGATACATTGTTTCTTCTAATGAGTTGTTTTTCTTGCCAGTTAGCCATGCATATACAGCGGTGCTCTAATAAAAGGAAGTGAAAGGTTTATCCTTCGTCCAAAAGGCCTTGCCAAGAATAGCTCTCTCTTTGAGCGTCACTACCCGAAACCCTCACCAGACCGTTGCCTTGCGTAGTTCACCCTGTGGGACTTTCAGATCGTTTTTTGGAACACCATAGTCTTTCATTAGATTTAGAAAAGCATCGTTTTCGATGTCAACCTATTTCTCATAAGCATCACTCCATCGTGTTAGAATGAAATATAGCGAAACATACAAGCTGTCACTCTGAGATGGTGGGGTTTGGCACATTTAATCATGTGTTACTGGCGCAATATCCTGCAGCTCTTCGCCTGTAGACATCTTCCCCAACCAGACGAACTCGTCCTTTAGTCATTTGGGCGAGATTCACTATTTTGCTGGGGCGGCCCTTAATAACAACATAATCACCTTCGTGGAGGGCTGAGCATCTCATCAGATAGGTAGGAGGTGACCCGGCGCTTGCCTCTACAAAAGGCATATTATAACTCTCATCATCCTATATTCCATGACAGGATTAGCACTTTTCTGATCGCTTATTTACAAGTTAATAATATATATTCGTGCAAAAAATGGGCAGACAGATATCACGAAAGCAGTAAGGGCAGGTTATTATAGATAAAAGGGGGAACTACTTACACTCATAATGGATGTATCTTTGCTCAGGAACTGTCTTTTAGAGACGTTGGTGCTGATATTTGAAGAAAGCTCGGAGCGAGGGGGCAACCTTATAGATGTAGTGTAACGGTACTTGATTACCTGTCTGTACTTTATACAGTAGTATTACTTTTAGCCTGATACGGAAGTAGTATACGTAGTCAGCTGCCTATATTATCTCCAATTTGAGGTACAGATCTTTTATACTGGATTGGAACCTTGCTATTACACCTGCGACGCGTCCCAAATCACGTCGTAAGGGCGACTTCTATAGATCGCTTTATAAATGCTCCACTTAGATGGTTAGAGGACGTTGTAGGCTACTTTCTTGGCTTGATAAGACTGTGGAGCAGTCCGTCGATCGACAAAAATTCAATAACTTATACCAGCTTTTACAAGCCAATGCTGTTGTAAATCTGTGGGTCCTGTGTATCCGAGCTGTATGTGCGTGGAAAAGCAATAATAAATACAGGGGTGATTTTCATTTGTTAGCGATGTCTTGTGTGGATTCGACTAGATCAGCGGGAACCCCTGGAGAGGAGCATTCTCTGCAGGTGCCAACACATACTTGGAGGGGCATGTAGCACAGGTATTAGCCACAGAGTAGATTTCTTCTATACATATAGAGCGTACTGTAAAACAAGTTCCTTATATTTCTTTATTTTACCTAGATATTCGGAGATAAAGGGACAACTAGAAGCCTTAACTTTCTTTCCAGATATTATCAAGGTATTTCCCAGTATTGATTCTATTAAGGCGATATTAGGGGCCATCATCGGACTGCCCGTCCTATTGGGGGCGAGATCTTAGCCGAACTTTAAATCCTCAAAATATGCAGTGTGGGGTCATTCTGTAAGGCCCCACCATACTTATACATATTACTTACAGCTTAAGCCCAGTATATGGTGATCCAACTGTCTACCAGAGCGCCTACATAGTGTATACCACAACCGCGGATTGAAAAGATAAATGAAAGTCATTTCATGTATCTAGGGTAGTTCCCTGTTTAGTCCCTCGCGTCTAATATAGTCGTTGGTAAATATCTTACGTTACCACTGCCATTACGACTCGTCCATACACTTATGACAAGTGGAATAGTATGTTAGGTTCTAGGAAACTTCAATCTGCTCTAGGAAGCCGTTATATTCCTAGGATAAGTACCTCATGTCATCTAACCAGCGGAAACTGGTCACTCTGTGCTTGAACTATTAAGATTAACAGGTTGTTGTGCAGCTTAGAGAGATCCCAGGGTTTGACGGCTGAATGTCAATGAGGAAAAGCGTTACAGATATTATTTAGTACCACCCCGATGTTTGACATACTCGTTCCTATATCTCTGGCAGACGAGTACCTACAACGGCGTCCCTTTTCCAAGGATGGTATCCAAGAATTTATCAGTATTTGGTTGTAAAAGTTGTTCTTAATATAGGCTGAACGTTCTTGGAGACAATCTCAACAGGATTCCAAATAACTTCCCGCCACCAATGCGCTAGGCTCTGGAGATAGCTTTTGCTAAGCCTATTGTGCGATTTTGTACTCACCCTTCTTGCCTTCGAATAGGATCGCTTTTTTACGCAAGGAGTCTACAACTCTACGGTCTGGGACGGACAGCGCTGTGTCCACAGACATGCCTGCCATTCCCATTCCTTGCATTCACGTGTTTGCCTTATCACATCGTTTGACCTGATGCAAAGCTTACAATTTTTGCAATCAATAACTGAAAGGGCTGGCGAGCAAATATCCTCTGCCGCATTCTAGTGTGTGCCTTATCATAGTTAACCGTTTTTGTCTTTCCAAACGACTCGTCAACTATAAGCTTTCTGTAAACTTTGTGCTATGTTGGCCATAAGTAGTGCTGCCCCCGATACAAACAAGAATCTGTTGGAATCTGTTTCCTTTCTAAAGTTCAGCTCACATAGAAGATATTTTCATTTCCCCAAGTGGTTATTCTGTAAAGCACTATTCTAGTCACCAGGCAGCGTCCGCGTTGGTTAAATTCAATTTTTGGTAGCCACCTTCAACGGGGGCCTTGGACCTTGAAAGTTGATAGATATTATAGTCCATTTCGTCACAAAAGTTAGGATTTAATTTCATTTAATCACCTTACATTTCTAAAGGCAATTATTTAATTACGGTGATCATCATCAGGTTTGACAGAGTTGATCAGATCCTAGATATGCGATTGTATCTCAACCCAGTAGGAACCGCTAATTATAGCGCTGATTCGATCTCAGCATCATCACAACAACAAGTAACCGACCCCTGCTACATTGCGGCTTAGTAAGACTAATCCTTAGTATTCGGGGTCGCGCAACGCGCGACCCCGCCATCTCAACGAAAACCGCCATCTCAACGATAAAAAATTATCCTTCATAGAATATCTATTATTTATCAACCACCACCATGCCAGATGATTATTATGATATAGAAGATTGAATTGAATAAGCCTTGCGCATATTACAGTGTTAAGAAAAACCAAATATCTCAAAAACTGCGCGAGAGTTTGATGTCCCAATGTAGCGGCTTTGACGCCGCTGGCTTGGGACACCTTCACGTTGTGATAGGGCACTAACAAATACAAAGCTTTCTACAGAGCAGGAGATGGCTCTTAGGCAGTATATTAACACACTTATCAAGCTAGATATTCCCCCTCGGCCAAAGCAGATCGGTGACGCTGCAAATTCAATACTATATTGTGGATATACTGATCTAACAACCCCCCCGCCTTAGATTGGCGAGCATTGGACGAAACGCTTCCTTGAATGCTATCCAGAATACTGAGTATGAAGGCAAAGAGCTATTGAGATAGAGCGGAAGTGGGCACATGACCCTTTAATCATTCAGATGTGGTTCCATAACCTTAAAGGGTTAATGGAAAAGAATGCCATCCATCCACGAGATCTCTACAACTTCGATGAGACTGGCTTCCAGATTAGAATTGGTAAAGATTAATGGATAGTCACTAGAGAGTTTAAGAAGGCTTGCTTCTCTCCTAGTAGCACTAATCACAAATATATAATAGTTGTGGAAGTAATCAGTGCAGATAGTCATTATATTCCACTCTTCATCATCTTTGGAGGCAAGTGCATCCTAGCTGGATGGCTTGACGTATGTGATGAGCCAGATTATATGATTGGCATGTCAGATTCTGGATATATAAACAATCTCCTTGCCTTCCAGTGGATTCAGCATTTTAATTATCATATAAAGTGTTGGATGCTAGGTGTAAAATGCCTACTTCTCTGTGATGGATATGGATCTCATATGACCTATGAGTTTATTAATTTCTGCGAGAAAAATGACATTATCTTATACTTCCTTCCTCCGCATATAAGCCATCTTCTCTAGCTACTAGATGTCGGTGTATTCCAGGCCTTTAAGCATTGGCATAGTGAAGCTATTGAGGATGCTACACAGATAGGTTGTGGGAAGTTTACAAAGGTGGAATTCTTATCTGCTCTCTTTGAGATACAACGCAAGACTTTCAAATCGCGTACTTTAAGGCATGCTTTTGGGCTGACTGGCTTGAATCCCTGGAATCCATCTGTCGCCCTTGAAAGGCTACAGGATAGTGAGCTCTTTGCCAACAAGAAGACAAGTAATTCCTCTTTTTTAGCTACTAACATCCCTAAAACAGCGCGTCAAATCAATTGATATAGTTGTCATATTCTTCAACTATCTCCTAATAAGGAAGATTCCTTCTATACCTGCCTTGCTAAGCTAGTAAAGGCTACAAAGACACAGGCCATTCTAGTGGAATATCTTACAGAGTGGGTAAGGCAATCTGACGCCGCAAAACTAGCACGTTAACACCGTGCGCAGGCTTCCAGAGCTCATCTATGGACAGGTGGAATCATACAGAAGGAAGATGTCAATCGTATGAAGTGTGTGAAGCAAGATTATAATGAGCTGGTTGAAAAGAATTAATTGCGGCCTCAATGGAGGAAGGTCATGGCGGAACTTCAAGATTACTGCCTCGCTAAAGGAATCATTGTTCGAAGGCAGAGAAAAAGGCGAAAGATAGATGAAAGTCAGTAGTCGCTATTTCTATATATTTTATTAGTAAAATTTGACAGGAAGGTTGCCTAATTCTTCATAATAGTTTGATATTAAGAAAATTTATCGTTGAGATGGCGGTTTTCGTTGAGATGGCGGGGTCGCGCAACGCGCGACCCCGAATAACGTAATCCACAACCGAGCGAGCCACCCGAACATGATTCTGGCCGCGGTCGAAAACCATGAGATATTTTACTACTATGGAACCAAACCAAAGCAGAATGTCTGAATATTTGAATTATCTAGGTCTACTAGGACAGCTTGTTCTAGTATGACTAATTTGATGGCAATTACTACATCATGGTGGCGCACGCTTCTTAGCAACTGGTTCCATCATCTGTATAGCTTCTTAGGCAATTTGCTGGCCTTCAGCACCTGTTAGAACACCTCCAGTAGCAATAAAAGATCTAGGGGTTGCGCGCTTTCGCTTCTGCTTCTCATTTACTGCGCATAGCCCCTTTATCTCCTAATCTAGGAGAAGAACTTTATGCATAGTGGATTCAGCTGCCTTTATAAGCTGACGGATAGCCTCATTTGGGGGACTTTGGGAGTTGTGTTTAATAAGCTGCTTGATAAGCTCCATCTGCTTTTGTACCTTAGCAGTAGTATAAGGGGTCTTTACAGTCCATTCCATATCCGCAGGTCCATGAGCAGTAGTAGGGGGGGTAATAGTCTTGATAGTAAGCTTATCTAGTACCCTTTGGGGGTCTAAAGGAACTAAACCAGAAGCTGCAAAACCACTGTGGATATTTTGAGATGATAAGACCTTTCTTGACTCTCTATAGAGATCAAGAAAGTTTTCCTTATCAATATAATAAATGCCATTTTAAATACTTCTCATTACCTCTCTCCTATATGCCTCCTTTAGGGGTGCAAAGCAGCCAACATCAAGAGGTTGCAGTTTATCAGATAAATAAGAAGGCATATAAAGAGGGATAATCTGATGATTCTTGCAGAAAAGATCAAACTCTGCTGATTCATGACTAGCATGGCTATCAAGAATCAAAAGACAATATTTCCCAATTGTACGAGCCAGAGTATGCTTTTAAAAGACCTTTTCTAACCATAATACTCCAAGGTCATTAGTCGTCCACCCATTATCACTCAGGCCGATTATCCAGTCAGGGTTGATATCTTGATACCACTGAGACTGGTGGACCTTGCCAGAGAAGATAATCATAGGGGGAAGAGGCCATCCAGAGGCATTAATGCATTTAATAACAGTGACCCATTCGCGATTCCCTGGCTGTATAGCTTGTATGCGGCTTGTTCGATGACGGGATGCAGTGATAACCTTTGCCGTATAGGCTACACCCATTTGGAAGCTAGTCTCATCAAAGTTGTAGATATCCTGTTCAAGAATACCATATTTTATTATAGTATTCTTAACAAGATTAAACCATTAGTTAATGACTTCTGGGTCCTCACATTTTGCACGCTGGTAATCATATTTGCGAGTATATTTTGATATAAGATCATTATGCTGTTTAATAAAGTTGCTGACCCAGTTCTTTCCAGTAGATAGGCCTGGATTTCGATAAGATAGTAAGATATCTGCCATTTTGCGTACAGTATCCTGAGTTGGTGGTAGGCCGTGCTCATCCATATCCAGAATCTATTTCTTTAGAGAACCCTCTTCTAGACTGCTAAGCTTCTGGTAGTTGGCTGGTACATTAACCCGTGCTTTGCGGCCACTAATTCAATGTGTAAGAGTAGATCAAGGAACATCATATGCCGCTGCTACTGCTCGTATGCTTTTGAACTAGCTATTTTGGTATGCTTTGACTGCAAGAGATATGCGATCTTCTGATTTGACTATTGAATCTGATCGTTTTGATGCCATATTGGATGGAAATTTGGGTTTGATGATGATCTCAAGGATGCAAGGTTTCAGGGGTTCTGAGGTGGCTCGCTCGGTTGGGTGGCTCGCTCGGTTGTGGATTACGTTACTAAGGATTAGTCTTACTAAGCCGCAATGTAGCAGGGGTCGGTTAGAGTAAGAACCAGGTCGGATACGAACGAGAATCTAATAAGCTGTTCATATATATAATTAATATCTCCGCTATTTTATTATACATCTTCCGCGTACTGTTTGACTGTATTAAACGGTACATTTTCTTTAAACACGGAAAACAAATAGATTCTGAATGATAGGATCACTTACTAGGTATTTCATCACGGACGTAGCCTATATAGATACGGTTTGAACCTTGCTCCTGAAGACATAATGGGCTTTCCTTAAAGAAGCACTGAAGGGGCACAATATCACTTTCCGGCTCCGTATATGGTGTCTATAGTGGAAGTCCCAGACCTGATAACTGAGTCTGGTGAATTATATTACGTCACCACGGACCAACTGGCTTTTTTGCTCGCCTAAATCGTCATGTAGAATTAGTGCATCGTGGCATCGCTACGTGTCACGGGGCAGCGAGGCCAACGGGGTTGGTGGTATATAAGCATGTCTCGTCATTGGAACCATTTGGCATTTGGGTAGTAGCTGCCTAGAACACCCACATCTTACACAACGCTATACCTCATTAGGCTCTTAGACCCATCACATCACCACCCACTCCCGATCCACATACTTGACTTTTAAACTTTTGTAGAGAAATTAAAGGATATTGTGAGAAAGTCCAAAAGATTTTATTTGAAGAAGAAACTACTGTATCGATACAGGTTAGGATCTACATCCTATTTGTGATCGTTACTTACCATGACGTCGTTAGACTAAAGACTATTGACTAGTTGCTTGCATGGATGAGTCTCCCTGCCGAAAGATACTAATAGTCTGGAGCACGGACAGATATTTAAGGAGCTGCTAAGCCCTGTCACATTTACTTTGTAGAAATCACTCTAACTGATCCGATCCTAGTAGGTCTATTGAAATCCGTCAAAATGGTATGTTCTTGTGAGGCTTTTTTACTCTCTTCTAATCTTCGCAGCCTCGATACACCCGTGAAGAGATCAAGAAGTGGAAGGAAGTCTTCTCAAAGATTGTAAGTATTCCCTAATTCTGTATATGTCAAGGGGTTGCAAGCTGATAATTTGTACGAAGAATACCGATGGCGATCGTATGTAATAATTTATAACATTCTATAGCTACCACTGATGTACGGACCAGGCTATATCACACCCGAGGAATTGGTGGAAGCTGCGAAGAGAGATGGGGAGGAGATGACTAAGGAAGATGCAGCAGACTTTATCAAAGACTTTGATACCAATGGAAATGGCAAGATTGAATTTAGTGGTATGTGCCAATGATTGTTCACAAGGTATATCGAACTAATTTGGGGGTGCAGAGTTTATCAAGGCGTTGGGAGAGAGAACTGCCTAGTAGTAGCAGAGACGATGCTTTGTGGAACACGCCAGAAGGGGCTTTCAGTGATATTGGGGAAGAGTTAGCTTGCTAGGTTGGGAGTTGCACCCCTCATTGTGTGGGATATCCTGTTGAGCTACGGATTTAATATAATTCAAGTCCTGAGGTCTCCTGGCTCAGAATAGAAAGCTTCAACGGACCCTAAGCCTCACCGCATTTCCTAGTAATGCTCTGTGGAGCACCAGGTATACCGATTTCCGAGCCCTATAATAATATAGTCATGTAACTGCGTAAGAAGGGCGTGGCGATGTAATGGAGAGTTTGGAAGCTGTGCCAATCTCTTGCTAGTTAGCTAATATGGATCTATGGCACGCTTGTAACCTGCCTAATCTTTACAACCAGTTACTCCTGAGTCATGCAAACACAGCTTTGGAGTCCTTTAGCAATATTTGTCACACCGCTTTGACTAGCAATGCCTATGCATGTGATATCTATGTATTATGCTGCGCTTTCGAACCACAAGACCAAGTGGAGTTATGAGAAGCGGGGACTTGGAAACTCCTCTTGACCAACTAATTGCTCTCACACCCATGCTGTAAGACTCAAGGGCTGACTGGTTTGTCTTAGCCACCAAAATGGATTGTCTGTGCACCGCCAGCCTGAAATCACGAATTAGCTGATAATTGAAAGCGCGCAGAACCTTGTTTACAGGTGCAGATAGGTAGCAAATCTGTAGGACCGGTACTTTATCATTATGAATAGTTGCCTACAATTAGCTCAGGCTTTAACATTATCTATCCCACCTTTTCCCATCTTCATGGGAAAGAAACAAAATATGTTAAGGAAATTACTCCATTACTCATGCCTCCCAGAGCTAAGCGTGCATAGTTATGATGTTAGCTGAACTTTATAATTTAGGCCAAAAAACCCCATTATCCGGCCACGTGACTATGTGAGTAATCACTGGTCATGTGAGTATACTAAACATTTCCCTGATGAATATCTGTCTGTCAAGCCATGTCTTGTCCAACAACTCCATGTAATGCCTAGTGGCTTAGTAACACATTTTTGCGACCCTGCACAAGATCTAAAGATTCCGGACTAACTTACATCACTGTCCGTTATCCGCGAGGAGACCTTGATGGGCGGCAACCATGCAAGCGGACTTTCCCAGCCGAGCAGCAGGTGAGTCAAATTCAGTATCGGATCGGACAGGAGAAAGAGAGACCCGGAGGTGGAGAAGGACGAGATCAGGATGTCTGAACTGCCGGAGAAAGCGGAGAAAGTGCGATGAAGGGAAACCAACGTGCCTTAGATGCCGGAAGAGAAGGGAGAACTGCCAGTGGGGGATGCGAGTCACTTTCCGGGAAGCAAACACGCAGATGCTGGTGGACGATTCACGGCAGCCGAAGGATCGAACGCACAAATCCTTTAAGATTATGGACGTTACCTCTCAGGTGATACACGACTATCATAAGTCTTCTCCCGTTGGTGAAATTCAGCATCCTCTACTCGATCAGGGATCTGCCACTCCACCGCACCATGTGCGGGACCCAGGACAGCGTGAAGAAGAGGCCCGGGGTGACCTACCCATATTCAGCACGAGCGCCTCGCAGCCACTTGATTCCGATGATTCCGAGCTTACTTCAGAAGACCTTTCGGATGGTCGCGAACATTCCAGGGGTTCGTCTCTGAACCAGTCAGCGGACATGCCAAACAGGAGACTACCGGACCCTGAAGGTCCAACAGAACTGAGTCAGCCCACCGCCGGGGATTTAGTGGATAGCAATCCGTGGCTACGGCAAGTGCTGCTCAAATCGCCTGCCTTGCTTGCTCCTGGTCCCGACCTAGATGCGAACACCTCCCCTCTGCTGCAACGCTTTCCTGAGTGTTGGGATTCCACTGATATGAGTCACGAGGATGGCGTCTTCCAGCCGGGTTCCGGCTATCTCGAACTGCACTCCACCCTGAGGAACCATCTCATGCAAGAAGCGCGATCCCGTTATCCTTCTCGGCGAAACTCTACGGACATCCCGGGTCCAGCTCGAATGACTCTCGGGCACGACGGTTTCACTACGGTCCCGATTCTACAGCTCAGAGACTACGAAGATTATAGCCAGATCTCCAACGACCAAATTCCCGTGGATCTGCCCAAGGATGTGGAATATGTTTTGTGGAAGAACTGGCTGGAAGAGATTGCCCCGTGGCTGGACAAGTTTGACAGTCAACGCCATTTTCAATATACCCTTCCCGTGATGGCACAATCCCACGACCACCTCCGGTACGCCATGTTAGCCGTATCTGCCCGCCAGCAAGAGCAGAAAGACAAGACATTGCCCATCGAGCGCAGTTTAATGCTCTACCATAAAGCCATCCAGCTTCTCCTCCCACAGCTTCCAACGAGATCCACCGCTGTGATCGGGTCTTGCGTGGTCCTTTGTGTGCTGGAGATGCTCAGCTGTGCCCCGAAGGCCTGGCGACGGCATCTCGACGGATGCGCGCACTTGATGCAAGCAGTGGGTATCAATGGCTTCGTCGGAGGTGTCGAACAGGCACTCTTTTGGTGCTTTGCCCGGATGGACGTATGCGGCGGCTTGATTTCCTCCATCAAGACACTGATCCCGGTCGACCATTGGGCTTCCAGGATTGACCTCAATACTGACATCGGACTCTTTCAGTCCATATCTGCATTTGAAGCCAGCGCAAACCAAGCCGTCTACCTCTGTGCGCAGACCTTGGATCTCCTAGCCCCATCCCACTTGCTAGGACGAGGAGCGAGTGCCCGGTGCGACCCCTGCGACATAGCCTACATCGAACGATGGTTTAAGCTGTGGCGTTGCATGGAAGACTGGCAGGTCAGACGGCCAAAAGAGATGAAACCGATCGTCAACTTTCCCTGCACAGAGCCATTCCCCACGATTCTTTTCAGCAATGCAGCGGCAATATCCGGAAATCAGCTCTACCACACCGCGGCAATATTACTGTTGCAGTCCAAGCCGGCCAATATACGACTAGACCCGAAACCACGCTCGATCCTGTGGCATGCCCGCCAGATCTGTGGCATTTCCATGAGCAATGACCATCATGGTGCGTGGACCAACTCGATCCAACCGCTGTGGATTGCCGGCCAATGGATGAGCCACCCGAGCGAGCATCAGGCAATTCTGAGATTACTTGAAAGAATCGAACAAGAGTGTGGCTGGCCCACAAAGTGGCGGGCGATCGATCTTCAAGAGTTTTGGGGAGATTTGTCGCAATAATGTCCTTTTGCCATCCGGTGTAACTGTCGAAGGTGTGGCCGGCAGTTAGTGTTTCATCTGATTTAATCTATTCACCGTACGCTCCGATATGTCCTCTTGCAAGGCTTACCGAATCCATCGAGGTACTTTTCTGACTCGTCCCTTAGTGCCATCCCTTTGATGACCGAGGAGAGGTCCTAGAGATTAAAACGAAGCACAAGATGCTCTTGGAATTGAATTGACTATATAGTGCAAAATGCATTATATGTTACATCCATGATTGTTAATTAATGACGCACCGGGTTCAAGTCCCTGAATTCACCTCGCAACCTTTCAATCCCGTCGCGCTGAACCTCTTCCACGAGCTTTGCCACCTCTGGTGCAATCACATGCTCATCGAATCCAAAGTACTTATATGCTGCAGCACCAGGTAGTGAATGTCCAAATGTGCTCATTGTGAAGCCCGCATCAGCGTATCTCTCCCACCCGTTCACCGCGTATGCCTCAATAACGACACAGGGGATTCCTGAGCGATATTTCAAGACCTCCTTCCTGTATTCTTGGCTCTGCTGTGCAAAAAGACGTTGGCATGGGAAACTCACAACGCGAGACTTGACGTTGAAACGGTCCAGCAGCACCTGTCGCGTACGTACTGCAAAGACCATCTCAGCACCCACACCAATCAACGTAACTTGAGCCTGGTCATCTTCGATGAAAACATATGCACCCCTCTGGACCCCTTTTCGGGAGGAGAATTCTGGGTACTGCTCCAAGTTCTGCCGGGACAGCGAGATGATCGTCGGGGTGGATGTTGCCTGAAATGCTGCGACAAAAGCACCAGCCGTCTCCTCACTATCACAGGGCCGTATGTAGAGAATATTTGGCATTGCACGGTACAGTGCTGCCAATGCAATGGGCTGATGAGTTGGTCCATCCTCACCGGTGCCAATCGAGTCGTGAGTTGCGATATGGATCTGCTGGAGGCCTTGAAGTGCGCCCATCCGAATGCCTGGGGCCGCATACTTGCTCAGTGTCAGCAACCACTGCTTGTACTAAACCGATGTAGCTCAATGGTTCCGCTTACAATGTAGAACATAAAGAAACTGGAGGTTATGGGCAAGATCGTTCCTTTGTTGAAGGCTGCTAGTCCGTTTGAGATTGAAGCCATGGCATGTTCTCGAATACCCCAATGGATATACCGCCCAGTGTAGTCGCCGTTTAGACCACAAGATGTCCTGAGTTCCGGCTGAACAAAGCAGTTTGATTAGCAAAAACGTTGCATATACTTGAAGACAGGACTGCGCATACATGCTGGAAATCGACCTTGCCCTTCCATGCCATGTTCACCGAAGGAGTCAGGTCGGCAGTGCCCACCATGATGTTCCGGAGCTTTGACGCCAGGGGATTGCAACAGAGACCGGCAGACTTTCTGGAGGGTGTTGGAGATGCGGGGAATTCTTCTTTTGATGGGATGAGCTTTGTCCAGTCCTCTGTCATTTTTCCTTGTATTCTCAACCTGAACTCCTCGTACATCTCCGAATACGCCGTCGAGTAATTGACCAGGAGTTGATTCCAGCTCTCCTCCAGGGCTCGGCCTCTTTCTTCAGCGTCGCTGAAAAACTGATATACTTCGTCAGGCACAGCGAAATGCTCGTCTGGGTTCAATCCCAACGTTCTCTTGATGTTGGCGACCTCGTCCTCGCCGAAGGCGGCACCGTGGGCCCTGGCGTCGCCGGCGAATTTGCTCCCGACGCCAATCACGGTGCGTACGTTGATAAATGTCGGTCTCTCTTTGCTGGACCGGGCACGTATGAGGGCAGCTGTGATCCCTTCTACATCATAACAGCCATCTTCAACGTCGATAACATCCCAGCCACATGCTCTCATTTTGGCGTTGATGTCCTCGGAGTTGCAGATGTCTACACTGCCATCACACGTCACCTGAGGTTCGAAATCTTGTCAGTATCAGTAAAGCCAGTTCTGAAATTCTGAGCAAACGCTACCTGGTTGTTATCGTAGATGATGACCAAATTGTTGAGTCTCCAGTGCCCGGCCAGCTGAATTGACTCCAATGCAACGCCTTCTTGCAAGCAGGCGTCACCGATCATGCACCATGTTGTATTGTCCACAAGTGAGAATCCGGGTCTGTTATAGACAGCACCGAGATGCTTCGTTGCCATGGCCAGGCCCACCGCATTTGCGACACCTTGTCCCAGGGGACCTGTAGTCACTTCAACCCCGTCAATTTCAATCTCCGGGTGGCCTGGGCACAGGGAATCTGTCCGCTCGGAGTGGTACGATTTTAACTGGTCCATCGTCATGGCCTTATAGCCCGTGAGATGCAGGAATGTGTACTGGAAGAGACAAGTGTGGCCGTTGGAGAGCACAAAGCGATCCCGGTTGAAGAAGTCGGGTTTCGCCGGCACGTATCTCATGCAATACTTCCACAACGCAATGCCAATCGCAGTCATCCCCATGGCGCCACTGGTGAGGAAGAATGTCAGGTTCTCCGGCTTGCCAGCATGGTTTGCGGGACATCGTTCACTCACCCTGGGTGTCCACCCTTGTACTGTTGGCACAGGTCTAAAATCAGGCATCGGATTGTTCGCAAGGCGAGATCAATTTTCCTTCTCTCTTCAAGTTGTCGCGTCATCCTGGTGGGAGGAGCCGAGTGACCAAGCGCAAAATCGATAGATATGTCTTCTTGTAAGATGGGCGTTGAAATGCAGTCCGATCGCGAAGCTCATTCTTATATCCGCAATGTCTTTCTTGATTGAGGTTTAGACCTTTCGATTCAGTTCTGGTGGTGACGTACCTTGTTGGCGCCATACATATTGTTTATTTCTCCGCTCCTATTACCGGGGTGCGCTTAGGACTGTCTATTTCGGAAAGGACTCGGAAACCCCCACAGCCAACCAACCGCCCACCCCCATCATCAAACTCAAACCGACTCGAAACTCAAAGTTAACGCACTGTCTGGCGCTTCGAACTTCCACAATCGAACACACATTGCAGCATTTCAGACCATGCTACTCTTGACATTTTCCCTTTGTGGTAACATACATGCCTTGGACGAGTACAGTCGTCCACTTTCGGTCATTGCGGCAATCTTGGAAGGAGTTCAGTGTTGCCCAGAGGGTTTGGAATATCCATTGCGTATGACCAACCGTTGCTTTTGTGCTTCAACCTGCCCAATACACTCAGCAACGGCCTACAAAACATGGATTGATCCTCTCACGAAACCACCGTTCAAACTCGCAAATCATCACCGCTCCCTCTGTGGTCACCCTTGTACTACCCGATAGTGGACTGCTATGTCCTTACAACCCTCACTTCACTTTTCCTCTTACTGTGCAAAAAGAGTGGTAAAAAAGATGACACCTACGGCCATCGACGACATTGCAGCTGCAGCTTCTGTTCCCAACAAGCAGCAGCAGTATACTCCCTCGGTACCGACCGTGCCCAGTCTCCTCTCTCTCGCGGGTAAAACTATAGCTATCACCGGTGGTGGCAGAGGCCTAGGGTTGGAGCTGGCCTTTGCGGTGGTAGAGTCTGGTGGCCACGTTGCTTGTCTAGACATTTTGCCCTTCCCCTCAGAGACTCAATGGTCCACCCTTCTCAAGTTATGCAATTCGTCCAATCTGACCGCCTCATATAAGCAATGCGATGTCACCAGCGAAACCGAGCTTGCGACAGCACTCGAGCAAATCGCACAAGAAGCCGACGCGAACGACGCGCCCTTCGCCGGTGTCGTGGCTTGCGCAGGCATCCAGCAGAAAGTCCCGGCCCTCGAGTATGAGGGGCAGGACTTTGAGCGGATCCTACGGGTCAATGTGACAGGGGCATTCCTAACTGCTAAGCGAACAGCAAGGATTCTAGTCCAGAAGAAGAGGCCGGGCAGTATTGTCCTTATTGCAAGCATGTCTGGTCAAATTGCAAACAGGGTACGCATAACAATACACCCAGCACTCAGAATAAGTACGCAGAAGTTGTCTGCTAACTTTTTACAGGGTCTCACATGTTCGGCCTACAACACGAGCAAGGCGGCGGTGCAGCAATTGTGCCGTTCTCTCGCTCAGGAATGGGGCAAGTACGGAATACGGATTAATACCTTATCACCGGGTGTAAGTCGAAACCCATCCCTATTTCTACCTTCATTTTTCGCGACTGACTCGATACCAGTATATCCAGACCGATATGACAAACCAGCTCCTCCAAGCGGAGCCTGAGGTGGAAAAGACGTGGTTGGCCGGGGCGCTTCTGGGCAGACTGTCGACACCGGATGAGTTCAAAGCACCGGCGGTTTTCCTATTGTCAGAAGGCAGTTCTTTCATGACGGGGGCTGACTTGAGGGTGGATGGCGGCCATTGTGCCTCAGCATGAGCAGTGTATAGAACAGAGCGCGGAATGTGGAGTTGCTGATGTATATTGAATATTAACAAATGATTGAATTAATGGTTTACGCCGGATGGTCGGACACCGTGAAATTGTATTGCCGTAGACGGTGTTTCAAGACAAGTGTATAGCTGACATAGCAATAGATAATATCAAATTTCCCTACCGAGGCGAACATCTTGTATTCCGTATAACAGGGCGCTTTTTAAGGCCTTAATAACTCAATAACCAAGGGCTTACAGGGCTAAATTTAGACAGGAAGCATAATATATACTCATATACGTTGGACATATAGCCTACTTTCATAGGTATCTCTCTAGGCACTGGTGATTATGCCTGTATTTTTCGGTATCCTATATTTCTGGTTTCCTAGAGTCAGAAACGATGTCTAGGAGACTTAGAAATAGTCATAATATATCTCGAAGTATATATATTCAAAATTTTCACCGGTCCTTCCAAATATATTCTAGTTGCAACATGGCTTTAGTAAGCTTACCGGGTATAAGTCCGCAGAGAGTCTCTGTGTCTGGCCTATTAAGGTATCAAGGACTCCGCCATGGCAATATTCCCTCCCTCATAACAGGATCTGCTGACTGCCCTTTAAAGTGCTCTCTGTATACCTTTGAGAATACTGACGATCCCCAAGGCCCCGGGATCGGGAATGCCACCATTCTCCACAAAACGGTCTCTTCCAACGTAGCTGGTTCTTCCCAGGAAGGCTTCCATCATCGTGGTATCTTCACAGCCTTTTTGTGCTGCTAGTATAGCTTCCTAGAAATCCAGGCTCTTGTAGAATGTTTCCACAAAAGGAATCAATGCGTCTATCAGCGTCCTATGTCCCTGCCGTGCCAGGGTATATTTATAGAGCTCCTCTAATCCCCCTGGAGAGCGATTGCCATGCACCTGGAAATGGAGGCGTCTGAAGGGGAAATTATCGTTTTCTCTAAGTTCTCCAAAGAGCTGGCTGCAGCATTGATGTGGATTGTGTAAATTGCACCTGAAGTTCCGTCCATACTATTTTCAGCTACAGAGGAGGTTGATTGTCCGTTCTTTCGCGACGTCAAAACCTGGATCGTACTGTCTCAACTACATGACCGTGGAAGTTTCCATACGCACCAAAATGGAAGGCATAAGCGCAGACAGGAACATGATCACATGACAGCTATACTTCCGCGCGAGTATTGCACTTTTCCGGACCTGAGAGTTTTCTTTCTGCTTTTCCTATTCCGGAAATTTTAGGCGCTGAGGTTTTTTCGCCTTCCTTGTGGCGGAATTGAGTTTACGCCGGTGGCAGTCAGACGGAGATTTGCTCGCCTGGCTTGCGTGGAGATATACCACTTACCCCATATTACGTCTCCCGCATGGGGAAATAGACCATGGGGAACAGAAGCCAGACTACGACCTCCCGAAAGACTGGATTCGAAAGATACTTAAACCATCACGTTCAACAACATCCCCCCTGTTTTCCACATTCGTCGACATCCAGTTTGAGGCGGTGGTTGTCGGTCACTCTTCCTCTATTCCTTCACTTCATCCAATCATGACCTTCTTGGTCGGGACTCCCCTTAACTGGGCCATTACGGCTACAGCAGGCTCGGGCTTCCTTCTGTTCGGATATGACCAGGGGGTGATGTCTGGGCTCTTGACCGGCCACGCGTTTACTCGGGTATTCCCTGAGATCGACACCACTGAACACGGCACTGGGAGTGCGTCCCTTCAGGGGACCGTGGTCGCGATCTATGAAATCGGTTGCTTCTTTGGTGCCATTATTTGCATGTTTCTTGGAGAAAGACTTGGCCGCCGAAAGTGTATCGCTATCGGGTCGATCGTGCTGAGCATCGGAGCGGCTCTCCAAGCCAGCGCGTACGGCATCCCTCAAATGATCACTGGCCGGATTATCGCCGGCCTGGGTAATGGGATGAACACGAGCACAATTCGTGAGTGACTCTCCAGTAATTCTAAGTTTTTTCTTTTCTTCAATGATAGTCTCTGAATCAAGAGTCGACAGCTGTTTGGCATTCCGAGTTGATGAAGGCCAGCAATCGTGGCAAAGGGCTTTGCATTGAGCTCGCCATCAATATCTTCGGAGTAATGCTTTCCTACTGGGTGGACTACGCAATGAGCTACGTCTCAAACGATGCTCAGTTTCGGTTCCCGCTGGCTCTGCAAATATTGTTCGCCATCCTCACTTTTGCCGGCATGTGTATAGTTCCTGAGTCACCGAGGTGGCTTATTGCTCATGATCGTCATGACGAAGCACGACATGTCCTGTGGGCTGTTGAGAAAAATGCACGGACTCTTGACATCAACGATCCGGCATTGGCGAACAATCTCGCGGAAATTCAGCAGGCAATCAAGGAAGAGCGTGAAGCTTCCTCCAGAGGTAGTTGGAGGATGATGTTAGAAAATGGCGAACAGAAATTTCTCTATAGAACTCTTCTTGGGGTCGGTGGGCAATTCATGCAGCAAATTTCTGGCATCAATCTCATCACCTATGTGGGCGCCCCTCCTTCCCTTCATCTTCATTAATACGGGGCCGATCTGACAGTCTTCCAGTACGCACCTGTTATCTTTGAGAGTTCGGTCGGAATGTCTCATAATCTCTCCCTTCTCCTGGCGGGCTTCAATGGTGTGGCTTACTTCCTTTCATCCTTGGTCCCGATTTGGATCATTGATCGCCTGGGCCGCCGGAAACTCATGCTCTTCGCCGCTTCTGGGCAGTGTGCATGTATGGCTATCCTGGCAGGGACCGTATCTAATGGCGGAATGTCCGCGGGGATCGTTGCCGTCGTAATGCTCTTCCTCTTCAACTTCTTCTTCGCTGTCGGCCTGCTTGCAATCCCCTGGCTCTGTAAGTGTTCCCTGTCTGGTCATCCTGACTTTTTCCTCCGTGCTCATGGATGTTTCAAAGTGCCTGCTGAGTATGCCCCTCTTGCCATTCGCACACGCGCCGCTGCGCTCGCCACAGCGTCCAACTGGATATTCACCTTCCTTGTCGTGGAAATCACACCGGTCAGCATCAAAAGTATTGGATGGCGCACATACATCTACTTCAGTGTCTTCAATTTCTGCTTTGTTCCTCTGATCTACTTCTTCTACCCTGAAACACGAAATCTCTCGCTGGAGCATATCGATCAGCTGTTTACCGGTGAAAAAATTCTTCTTCACTTGCCGCAGAGCATGCTGGCGGATGCTGAGGACGCTGTTGCGCCCGGCACAGACAACAGCCAGGAGAAGTGTGTTGACTTGCGTGAGGTTGAAAATGTCAAACTGGGTTAACCAATAGTTTACTTTACCATAGTAGGCATGCAATACAATTCAGCTTTAATGTTCGAAATAGTCGACACCTTTTTCTTATCCATGGTAGGTACAGCAATTGATTCTAGCCAGTCCAATTCTAAGTGTCTTCCACATCGTCACTTACTGTACCGGAAAGGGGCATTTCATATACAATCTTACTACTGATAATCCATAGTTCTTAAGCAGCTCACGGGGCTCTGAACGGGACATTTATTTCACACCGTTCAGTTGGCCCTTGTCAGCCAATTTGAACTTCTTAATCAAACTCACACTTCAGTGAATCATCCAGGTCGTGCGGCCTCAGGGCGGCACTGCTTACTTACCTACTATAACAGGAACGGCAATGGTCATGGCCACCGTATTGTTTTGCTCGATAGGATCAGACAACCAAATCGCTGTCTCGCGAGTATCCACGAGTAAATAGGCAGGCATGATAGAGTTTGGTAAGCCGGAACGGAGAACGTATCTACATGACCGCACTCAAGGTGCTAGGGTTTATTAAAAATTAAGAGAGTGTAGTTAGATATTCAAACCTTTTATAAGCTAGATTAGACCAATAAGGATTACTAGATATTAAGTAAGATATCTATAAAGGCTACTACTTCAGGCTAATATCTAAAATAAACTAGAGAATAAGCTAGCTAAGAGAGAAACCTAACCTAAAAATACCTTGGGCATAATAGTATTAATACTAGAAATAGTAGGATCCCTCCCCCCACCCTACTAGGCACTATAGCTAATTAAGTTACTAGAAATAGATTAGATACTAGCTTTGTTTTAAGATTAAGTTACTAACCATAAGTTAAATACTATTAAATATTATCTTAGTAAGATAGTAGACATTAATATAGCTCCTATATTTCATTACTAAATCTTAAATAAAATTATATAAAGAGAGTTATAATTAGCCACTCTCCTAGCTAATAATGCTACACCCCTAGGTCTGAACCGTCTGATAGATAAGTAAAAGTATAAAATTAAAAACCCTAAGGTCCAGCATCTGCATAGATATTATAGAAGACTTATAGAAGAGATCTATATATAGGGTTTGTAATGGAGTGGATGCAGATTAGGTTACATCGTTACCTTGCATTGCATCTATGTATGATATCACCTACCTACGTCTACGCATCATGGCCGAAGTGCCATCGAACCGTTGGCGAACGTATATGGGAGCGTTTCCTCCCTGTCTGTCAGGACAGACAAGGAGGAATCTTATATTAAGGGGATCAACTGAAAATACTATTCCTTTCCTCCTCATAATCATTAGTTCCCTCATCATTATTCCTAAAAGATATAACCCCTTGCAATGCCTATTTTACTTAGCTAACATAGGTTTACATCTCAGTACCCATGAAAAATTTAGAATTATAGAGAAAACCTGCACTAAGCAGAGCTTACTATATTTCGCACTAGTACTAACTAGTTTCATCATCTCCCAAAGAGCTCCGTTGGATATTACATATAAAGGAGACTGGGGTGCAGAACTGATTTCAGATGCCCTTCAGAGGTGGCATCTGGGCATAACAAAATTCTACCTCGTCACATACATCACAGGTTGTACCACCAAGATAGATCACAGGCTATAGTGGAGATTGCCGCGACCCTACTGAGGCCAGCCTGCAACCCTCTCGGGATAGCGGTGGCTCAAGGGCACACTCAAGCAGTCAAAATGCTGCTTAACGCGAGTGCGGCAACAGACATCAAAGATGATGCTGGGTTTACTCCCCTCATGTTAGCAGCTAAGAAGGGCAACTTAGACATTGTGTCGCTCCTAGTAAGGGCTAGGGCGCCTTTGGATGGAAAATGCCAAGAGGGTTGGACGCAGCAAAAATAGTGAGCGCAAGTGGCCATCATCCCATTGCCTTCTATCTGAATTTGCAAAGCCATTACATGAGATACCTAGTCCATGACCATTCCTTCTCACAGTTCTGCGACGGTTCAAACATGGATATCCTGTCTTTGTTGAGCATATGCGGTGTAAATATTCTGTACTAGATAGTGTTTTGAATCCTCCAGCACCCGCAACTACCTGCAAATTTGATGGATGGGACAGAAATGGTCAGACACGTCCTTGATATAGATACATACAGTTGGCGATGGTAGTGATGCTGGTGGTGTATTCATACCCTGACCCCTCGCCTAACTTGTAACTCTGGATGAGGTACAAAGTGACTAATTCCTCTATAGTAACTATGCAAGTAGTCGGGGCTATTTGTAGTTACAGTAGCTGCCCTCTGCCTGGGGCGGTTGTGGCAGCCTATTACTATTAGGCTGCCACTGCAATGCGTATACATCACGTAATTTGTATTAAGCAGTGGCTGACAATTCTCTTTTCATACACTCGAGCTGGGGAACATCCAACAGCCATAAAATAAGTTGTCACAATGGACAGTCTATCTCTACTACACAGTACAGAGAAGTGCAAAACCAGCTTCACTAATCTACACTTTTCCATTCTTTCTGCAGCCTACTGCCAAGACACTAGCTTAAGAAATGGGTAGATCTAAGTATTAAAGATATATGTATTTGGATTTAATCAAAAAAGCTTCGCCTTCTATCTAGGAGCTTTATCTGCCATCACATTGCCTTATTTCCCTTCCGCAGCCGCGGCCTTTTTCTTATCATCAATGGTCTTGGCAACAGCCGGGCGGGCCTTGATACGGTTCAACCAGGAATTAACATGCGGGAAGTTCCTCTCGAGATCTATTTCCTTCGACCAGAAGAGCGCAGCCACCTCGAACCAGGGCACAAAAGCAACATCGACATAGCTGTACTTGCCGCCAACGAGGTACTCCTTGCTCTGGAGCGATCGGTTGAGCACGCCCGAAACACGACGGATCTCGTTAACATAGCGCTCGACCGCACTGGGCACCTTCTCAGGGTGGTAGATCGTAAACCAGGCGGCCTGCCCGAAGTACGGTCCCTGGCCGGACACCTGGTAGTGTAGCCACTGCTTGCTTTCGTAGTACTCCTTCGAGCCGGCGGTGAAGCTGATGGTGTGTTGCTTGTCGTATGTGTCCACTAGGTACTCAAGGATGGCGCCGGATTCCCAGATGGTGATGCCGGTGTTCGGATCCTCGAGGGCGGGAACACGACCGTTAGGATTGATAGACTCATAGGGTTCCTTCTTTAGGTCGCCGAGATCGACAAACTTGGGCTCATAGGGAACCTCGAGCTCTTCCAGGATCATGAGGACCTTCCAGGGGTTGGGTGTGCTAGCGTGGCCCAGGAGGGTCCAAAGAGTGAGGGTTTCGAGAGACATGGCGAGTGAATGAATGATGGATTGATTTGGAGAAAGAGATTTCGATACAGAGACTACAAGGACCGAGGGTTGGTCTGCTTAAAAGTGCCGGTATACTCCAATGACGGGAACGTCAGGACATACATTATTCAGCTCGGCACCTGTGAAGACCGAAGGCTTGGTAAGCTGGATAGTTAATTCTCTTGTGATTTTCATCAGTGTTTATTAGGCCTTAGTTATCAACACAAATGACGGACTATGCAGCCAATCCGCCTCAGGACGTTGATGGATTCTTGATCATCAACACAAACAGCACAAACTATAATGCAAACAAAACTTGCTTAGAGTGGGGGCATTAATAATTGCGGAGCGTAGCGAACCATTGGTCCTTAGTTATCAGCCCAAACAGCACAAACTATGATATAAACAAACCTAAGCTTGCCTGGAGAGGGGGGGAATTAATAATTATGGTGTAGCAAACCATTGGACCTGGATTACATAACCATGCTCTATAGGAACGTCCCTGACTGTCAATGCGGTGTAACTTAATGCGGAGGGGACTGGCTGTATCTACACCTGCGGAAAGTACTCCGATGAAGTTATCAGATCTTGAAGGATTTAGGACCTGCTTTACAGTTTTTTCTTCTTACAGTACAATTATTGGATCACAGAGCCACAACTTCTTTTACTAGAGTGGGTAAAGGCCAGCCTTTCCTCATGCTTTATTTCCATCGTCTGGAACAGGGGTAAGAAAGACGGCCAGTCCACCACTCGAGCCTCAATCTTGTTGTCAGGTAGCTGGGGCATCATGGCCATCTTTGGGGACAGTGACTTCCGGCGTACATACCCATGTCTGCGGCCGTACCAGCACGAGAGAAAGGATGGGTGCACTCCTGCCACATTTCGTTACAATATGATACTCTCTTAGGCGAAACATGCCTCTAGCTCCCCCAGAATCTCCTTGTACACATTTCAGGCGAGAAAGGTTGTAGACAGCTGATCACAGACTGCACCTTCTACTGGATACTTGGGTCCAAGCATGGGACGCCTTATCTGTCCTGAAGCACTGCACTCATTTCTTCCGCACTGGTGATGAGTTGCCACCCATTTTGAGTGATGAGATTGCGGGAGACCTCAGCTTGTTAGGGAGATGAAGAATGAGTTTAGAGGACTATTTTGATGAGAGGGAGTTGAGGGGACATGTGATGGTTGGAATGGGTATGATATTGGGTATAAGATTGAGCAGCACGACTCGCGGGTTTCGAGGTGCAGTTCTGGTGGAGAGCGCATTCGCCGAGATTCATAATGAAGAGACCCAGCAAGCATCATTTCAAGAAACTCTGCTGGATTCGTAATCGTCCGTCAGCTAAGAGGGACGATGCAGCTTAAAGCCGCAAGGGCATCGCGGCAATTACACGATGAAAATTTATAATATAAAGAGAATTCCGAACCTGCTTATAAAGCCGCGAAATGAATCCCGGCATCGACCTCACTCCATTTGGCGCCAACCCAACTACTTAAAAAGCAGCTTAAGCTATTTATAACTTGTTAACGACCTGATAAATTCTCATTGATCTACAGCTCACCTATACCATCTGCTTGTTTCAGAAGTAAGCGGAATGGCCGCACAAGGAAAGCACACCCTTATCTTCGGCGCCTCCGGTATCTCGGGCTGGTCCTTAATGAAGCAATGCCTCTCCTACCCAACCCCTTCGACCTTCGCCCATATCACAGGACTCTGCAATCGGCCCGCTGTGAGAGTCCCAGTAGACACCAGTTGTATAGCCAAAGCCCCAAATAACTTGGTTTTTCCACAACAAGGGTCGGAGAAATAGGGGAGTGAGCCGAAGTTTGCCAAGGATACATAAAGCCTATGATCTCCATTCCTTTCACCTTGAGAGTCTTACACCCTTTAATATTCATACGGGCCAAGGTTGCACGGTTGTAACCCGTAGTTCGGATAAATCTATTCTCTCTGGTTCTCAGGTTTATAACGCATTATAGAACTTTAACCAATATGGCGGCCCGGTAGAACAAGTACAGGGGAACCAACGCTATTGTCGCCACGGTGGGATAGTGATAATTTATGGTTTGCGACGGCGGGTCTGCAACCGGACGGGAATCCGGACATTGAGAATATGAACACTATAGCCACCTCGAATTCACAGGCTAGGGGTCGGGAGAGCGCACCGACCATATCCTATAAAGCTACGCCTTCACTGCTCTACTCGCTCGCAGCTGTCAGATCGCGTGGCCCCCGATGTGCCGAAAATAATTCGTGACAAGTCAGTGGTGTCCCAGTACCCACATACAGCGACACTCATGGAGATTGTCAAGTCGTTGGAAGGCCATTTGCAGAACCCTGGGGCACCCATATATCAGGCGATGCTCTTGAACAGGCAGGCGATACTCAAGGTGCGGGACATCTTGGGCTCCCACGAGTTCCAGCACTGCCAGAGCTGTCTGTCATTAGTCGCTACCGTTATGGGTCTGGTTGTGGGGTTGTATGAGGTGGTTTCAATCACCATTCATCAGCCTGCGACTGCGACCCGCGGTGGGCCTATCCCAGATAGCAGCCCTTCTGAATTGGCACCATCGGCCCCCAGTGTGATTGGTATGTCTGTCTTCCGGTTTGGATCTCTTGAATTTGACCCTGACGAGCAAGAAATCTTCGAAACTGCGATGGTTCGACGGGACCTATCCCGTTACATCGAAGCCATTCGGCACTGCAGCCAAAAAATCCATCAGCAACAACAGCTGGAAATCAACAGGATAGAATGGCGGTCCAGCATGGAGGGTTTCAAGCAATAAAATTATGTACAGACCGTATCCAGTTACAATGGTATCAGGAGTTGGAACAACAAGCTATACGGCTGCTTGCATCAGCCCCAGTCCGATGTTCCCATGGAGCTGGAGGGTCATGATACAAAATATAGACTTTCCAAAGCTTCAGGTTATTTAAGGGAGACGACGGATAATCCTCTAATCGATAAGATTGGATGTTTGATTGTACTTAATGAGGGCGAATTCTTCCTGGAAATATATACATGGATATTGAGAAGTCTAGACGTCTGAGCTTCGCGTATTTAAGGCTGATAGGATTTATAAATTATTTAAAGGTAGAGATCGTACTAAAGAGCAATACAAAATGAGTATACAAGTAGAGAGGACCTATACTAATCCCTATCTGTCATCTTAAGGGTATCGCTGTGCGGAATATATATCTCGCTGTGGACTTACAGAATATGCCAACGCGTAGCGCTCCATGAATGCAGAATTTAGGATACCCTTTGACGCTGCATTTGGATTTCTATTTCTTTCATTTCAGTCTGCTACCTGCAGAAAGCATGACTCGCTACAAAATTCCACCCAAAAAAAAAGCCACTGAAGTTTCCGAGATTCTCATGCAAGGAGCATTTAATCAATCTTGGCTCTGGGAAATGTCTGTGATTGCTTGAGCAACATAAATATATAGATCTTTTTCTCGAAGACACAAAGATAAAAAGAAGTAATATGAAGAATTGATATCCATCTTGTATATACTCATGGAGCTTTATGGCCTTAGCGGCAACCTAACATAACCAGGACACTACAAACCCTCTAATATATTACTTATCTTTCTTAGCTGCGTAGAGCTCAGACTGTAGCTGCCCAGCCAATACGGCTGCTACCAAAGACCCGCTTGTCATGGCCGTTACCACAGCCTTCAGGGGACCAGCGCAATCACCGGCAGCAAATATACCGGGTACAGAGGTGCTGTAGAAAAGCTCAGTAGACTTGATATCCCCATCAGGGGTAAGATCTAAAGCTAGCTGGTCCGCAAAGGGCCCATTGACTTGGGTTTTTGGTTTATGTGTCTAGACACATTAGCTACTAAATTTAGTTTGGTTTGGATATGCTACTTACCAGAAAGCCTTCAGTGTTGTTCATGCCGTCCTCAAAGACAATTTGTACCTCCGACTTACTTTCCCCTTTGACAAGCCGTGAAATAGGTCGTTTTCCGACTTTAATGCCCGTTCCCTCAGCCGCGTCCTTAAGAACTTGACCCAGTTCCTCAGCACCATGCGTGTAGATAGTCACCGAATCCGCAAACCGCCTCGCCATGCGCGCCACACGCGCCACAAGCATAGCAGCCACTGTATTGCCCGTATCTCCAACAGCCAGGACACCAACCGATGCACAGCCCCGTTCCTCAAAGCCATGACAGAATAGACAGTGGAAGCTGGCCCCGCAATTAATCACCTCAATACCATTCGGGCACAGGAAAGGGGGAAAGAGGTTATACTTACATCCCCGTCGCCCAACAATCCGCATACCCCTCAATATCGGGGAAGATGTCCTGAACACCGTTGGCAAGAACTAACTTACGACTGGTCCAGAACCGGCCATGGGTATCGAAGGCTTTGAAATAACCCTCGATAGTCCTTTCCACTTGCTTTATCTCGGTATTCTCGAAATGGATTGTGTCGTAGCGGGAGAGGATTCGTTTGCGGCCCTCGCGCCGATATTCCTCGGCGGATTTGTGATCCCACGTCGCCAGGTCGTGCATGTGCTCGGTTAGTGCATTGCGATACATACCTGAGTCGAAGAGGACGGCGCGGTGTAATTAGCAGGCGAGGGTGGTCACTACTGACAGACCGGCTGGGCCACCGCCGATTACGAGGACGTCGAAGAGGGTCATAGTAAAGGATTATTATAGGGGCGGGGGCAGGCTAGAGATAGAGAGAATGAGAAGAAGTCTATTAAGGTGGTGTATTTATAGATAGGAGAAAACAACGCAGGCTATCAGCGTCCGTTAAATAGAGGTAGGCATATCAGGACTTGTGAGGCAATTTTCAATATGTGCCCTATTCCCTTCATTATTGGGGTGGACTGAAGACTGCGGCCCGTTCGGTCTCCTGCGAGGCAACTTTCAATATGTGCCCTATTTCCGTCATTATTGGGGTGGACTAAAGGCTGCGGTCCGTTCGGTTTCTTACTCAGGTTCCGGCCACCAAGGATAATTCTATCAGGTCATCGTATTCGTAGCGTGGCTTATTCCATAGCCCTGTTGTGGTTGAACAAATACTCTTGTGGTTACATGATGATTCAGGTGGGGTATGGGAAGAAGGGTACCTTCATCTCTTCATCTACAAGAGAGAGCACAATAATTATTTCAACATACCGTGGGTGATCACCTGACGATCGATTTCCCACCAAACGACCACCGTAGAAATGAAGCCATAGAGCCACATACAATTCGAATTATATAGAAATATTTCGATGTATTAAACTTAAGGTCCTAAAAAAGCTATAGAGGGTTTCTAATTATCCCAAAATCGTTGTAGGAGCCGAATCTGCCTGCCTCAACGATTTACTGTTGTAGATGCTGCTGAAGATGTATAGAATAAAGACTGCACGGCGTTTCGCGGCAGCGACAATCCAGGATTCCCATGTTGGTTTGGTCCATTCTATTTCGGCGGCACAGAAAAAACCATTCAACTAGTCTGGAAGGCCAAATCCATGAGAGTTACCATGGTCTTTTCTGAGAAATTGCCGCGAGGGGAGAAGTACATCAGGATTGAGTAAATAAGGTAAGCTTGGAAGACAGATAGAAGATTATAGTCATGTTGATTTCAGCGCTTTAATCTCATTAATACAGGCATGTCTAAACAGGGAGAGGTGCATACCTCACTAGCGAGCCTATCCATCTCCTGTCTAAGTGTATTTATAACTATCTCCTTCCTCCCAGGGACAGCATGTTCTCACATACATACTAGACTATAGTAATTTGCTAGTGTGCAAGGAATTTTGTTCCCCTTCATCTAGGTGAGATAAATTTTTAGAGGGACATGCCATTCAATTTGACTAACTTGTATTGTGCGACGTGTTAAGACACGTTGAGCTACACTGCCATATCCGATCAATCCGGACCAAAAATGAGAGGATGGCCAGATGTCTGATAGCCCGAAATGCCCGACTATGACGCGATTGCAACCTGCCTATTGACCCACCCATGTGCCTGTGGAGGTGGAGTGTTTCCAACCGCATCGTCTAATTCTGCTGGGAGAAGGTACATGGCGTCCACAGTGTTCTTTATGACTGTCTGAGACGGATAGTCGGGCTTCTCGCTGAGGAATGCTTGTTGTGAGCAATACCATGAGGTTCTGATCTTCTACTTTGGACGTGTGACAGATCATAACACCGCGCACGGCAGCTGCAGTGAATGCAGCTTCTAGCCCGTAGGTGATCCACCATGGCAGTATATCGTTCGAAGAGTGTGGATAAGCGGCCGGACTCTTTACATGAAAACTAATTCCTCCTCGGGGAAGGATAGTTACGTCATCTCGGAATTCCGAACAGCCTTCCGACCCTTTGTATATATAAACCCCCGCAACAGTCGCAGTTCATTCCATACAAGCATACTGTTACTGGTACCACTCAACGACTCGACCTCAGTTTCCCAGACACATAACTGGCTCACCAGCAAGCTCACACCTGTATCCAAGACCAAACAGGAAATTCCCCTGTAAAAGTCCATTTAGTCTGGCGCCGGAGCCAATTAGTGGTTCCTGTAAGTATCATCTCCATCAGCTTCCCCTTACCTCATACTTGCCTCTGCTACATGTTACTAAACTGCCACATTCTAGCATAAATCATACAGGCCAAGCACAAGTCATCTAGTCAGTATTGGAGACCAAATTGCCGTATCATGGCACCCCGAATTATTCCCGAGGCAGGCAATGCGCCAAACGTGTCTTACGACGCCCAACAAGCCTACGCGACTCTGAAATCTGACGGAGTCATTATCGCTCCGACAGATGTTGGTTATGCGCTGATTACCAGTACGCAGGCTGGGATTCAGAGGATCTTTGCAGCCAAAGACCGCCGACAGGGCCATAGTATTGGGATAATGGGAACATACCGGCAACATCGCGAGATACACATGCTTCCAGAGTCCAAGTTTGAAATGACCCGTGTCCTAACAGAAGATTCTGGGATGATAGTCGGAATTATCGCCAAGTTCGACACTAAGAGTCTTCACCCCCGGCTAGCGGTGCTAGATCCGACCACGCTCTCTCAAGTCACACAGGGGGACACAGTCAGCATTGCAGTCCCCGAAGGGCCATTTTTGCGAGAACTCGGCCGGCTCTGTGATGCGGATCCGCAGGGAATGTTGATGTTTGGGACTTCTGCGAATCGTACAGGGCAGGGGCAGCAGTTCCGGGTGGAGGATATTGATTCCGTCGTCCTTGCATCCGCCGATTTGGTGGTAAATTACGGTCTGCAGAAGTGGCACTTGTATGGCCGTGGGGGGGTCAACTTTGATGCCGAAAATATGCGAGTGTTGCGCAGGGGAGCTGGATACGAGACTTTCAGAGACAGGATCTTACGATGGTTTCCTCATCTGTTGGAAGAGGCGGGCGTCAGTCTTGATGAGGACTCAGAGCACTGAATCAATAAGCCGGGTGGTAGATTTTAGTCTTCAGTCACCAATAAAGGCGGCAAGTATAGTGATTTGACTCCCGCGTCAGAACATAACTGTTTAATTCGATCCGAATGATGGAAATCTACAGTACATCGAGGAAGAACGGTTGGCGGTAATCAGTACTCTTCTCGCGAATACCGGTGTCGAGGTTGACATCTAGAATATTGAGCTCGACACCCTCCTTCATATCCTTAATTACGACGAACGCGACGCAGGTTTCTAGGGTTAACGGATCAGAAAATCCGTTTGGAAGTCGCAGGCTGATGCTATGTCGCAAGGATCCATTTTCATGGTCGCAGGGAAGGAACGGCGCAACAGGTCAAAAAAATACATGTACTCGGATTCCATCACCACCACTAATTGCAGGCCCAAGACAGATCCTGCACCCATGAGGAAAGAAATTGTCAGACTAGTCTACAAATGGACGTGTCCCCATATTATTACATTGGTGGTGAATTCAGCCAACGCAATCATGATGTATCATGAGGTCAGAAGCAACAAGCAACAATTGAAGAGCATGTAGCGAAAAATATCTTTTCCCTCAAAGTACGTATTTCATTTTGGTTGCAACTACAAGCTAAGCTTTGAATCTTGGCTGAAGACATGGAGGACAGTTCGAAAGACTACCTGTGCATTCAACAAAGGTATCAAGACTGGAGAAGAGAAAGGAAGAGCAAACTATCTGGTGGGGTGATATTTATATCCCACGATAAGGATCGCCTTCTGTTATTATCCCGATTCGGCCCAGTTTGTTCGTATCGTCAAATCGGTCCTCCCATGTACGTCCAGATCAGCAGATCGTCACATCCTCATCTTGGATATCCTTCCCAAAAGTACTCCCTTAATTGGACTATCAACCGGGCAGGACTAGGGTGGCTCAGACTTGGCATTTATTTCGGATATTCCAGTTCTGATCAAAAGAGACAGAGCAGGAACAAACATATTTTTCAATACTACAGTCAGTCTTTCATCCAAACTTGGTCGACTTAGTAGAAGACTTCTACGATGACGACGATCTAAAGCATAACTACGATGGGCTGGCTGTAAGCTTGTCGCCAGCCATCACTGCTCCTACCGATTCTGAGAGAGTCCGAGATTGCAGGAATTTGTCAAAGCATCCTACGCGTCCTTGAGTAACTACATGAGGATCTAATAATCGGGCATGGGCATGTCGGGAGTAGCAATATTCTTCTATCCTCTTGACTACTACCTAAAATGTTAACCACAATAGTGCATGATAAGAGTTGAAAAATTACTGGCTAGGCTTCTTCATAAATTTTAATCAGGCAATTTTAGGGCACTACTTTATTATCTATTTTAAGTTATCTCTAAGTCCTTTGCAACCTCAACCGGCTCAAATTCCAAAAAGAGCTTGACTTCCGCGGAACTGGTCGCGTGTACCTCGTATTAACGCGCCAAGGCCTATGTCTTCTGAAATATCTCGTATTCGTGGAAAAAAAGGCCGTCTCAATATCCGGGAACCAGGCACTGAATTGAAACAAAGTATCCTCAACGCCCCACCCTGTTCGTGGATAAATACCGCAATTGCTCTGCTTATTGAACAATACTCATTGTTAAAAGTCGCAGTTATGGATATCTCAACCACTATAGATCCCAATGATCTCTTCTCTGCCAAGGGTCTGGTCGTTGTTATCACAGGCGGAGGCAGTGGTATGCCTTTACTTCTTACGTGGATGTGTCCATTAAGCCTGATATTTCTTAGGAATTGGCCTCGCCATAACCTCGTGTCTCAGCCAAGCTGGTGCAGCCCACATTTATATTCTCGGCCGCCATCTATCTACTCTCCAGGAAGCTGCTACTAGCGTTGGTACCGCTGTTGTACCCATACAATGCGATATCACTAGCCAGGCCTCTGTTTCCGCCGCTGTTGCAAAGATAGAAGCTGAAATCGGCTATATTGATGTTTTGATAAATAATGCCGGCGTGCAGGGTCCCGACCATAAGCCTGCTAGAGATGCAGAAACAATAGAGGAACTGCAGAGAATATTGCTCACTGATCCGGAGGGCTGGCAACCCACTTTTGCAGCCAACTCAAGCGCAGTTGTTGGAGTCTCCGCTGCCTTCTTGAAACTCCTCGATGCGGGGAACAGACGGCGGGGTTGGGAAGGGGGGAAGATTCCTTTGGGACGACCTCGGCGGCGGGATATCACCGTCTTCGCTAAGGAGGGGACCGCATTAAACGACGAGAGGAGCAGTCAGATTATAACAGTTGGGAGCATCTCTGGCCTTAATCGCTTTATAACGGCTGGGTTAGCTTATGGCGCGAGCAAGGCTGCGGCAATTCATTTGAGCAAGATGTTGACGTATTTGTTGGCGCCATGGGGAATCAGATGTAACGTGATAAACCCTGGAGGTGAGTTATCTGTTGCTAGGGCCCCTAGTCTCACTTGTTGCTGGATTTTACCTTACCGCTTATAGTGTATCCCTCAAGGATGACAGCCGGGACAAATGACAATTACAGCTACATGGAAGTTCCTGCTGGTCGAAAAGGTATGTATCAGGATATTTGTGGGGTTGTTCTGTATCTTGTAGGCAAGGCCGGAGCCTATGTCAATGGCAGCATGGAGAATACAGATGGGGGGCGCCTAAGTGTCATGCCTGCAACATATTAGTTGGGCGTTAATACATGATAGAATTCATATATAACCTTAAGGCCTTACGGAGGCGGTAGCCTGAGATTCTCACGTCGCTGTATCCTCAAAAGAACGCATTAAAGCACTCCTAAGAATCTTTACGGTCCCTACCATAGCTTTCCCCCGGTCTCCTGGCGGTGGCGGTGGCGCGGGAGTGCAAAGAGACTATTAGGGTTGGGGGAGGGGGATTGGAACCGGGATCCGCACTGGGGAAGGTAGGACTTGTCCGATATGGATACGTTCCAAACAAATGCAAGTTCATTCGGATCTAGAGCGAATGGAATTATCGTGGTTAGGCGCAACTGATAGCGGGCACTGACTGGCATCAATGACGTTTGCCCGGGTCTTGTTCCCGGGGAGAATGGTCAATCGGGTTCAGCGGATTCAATACCTGCTTGATCGCGAACAATTTTCCATAATGGAGCAGCCTTATATCATGATTTTCTTCATTTACTGCATGCGGGCAAGGCGAGCGTTATGCTGCTCAATGAGGTGTGCAGCACCAAAAGCACCTGAGTCAGCGTGGTGGCGATCGATAAGAAAGAAACAATGGATATATATAAGCTTACCTAGCACCACAGTAGTGATTTGGATTGCAAAACTAGATCTAAGCTGAAAACGTGCAATGGCGTCTCATCCTCTTCAGGTGAGGCGAGGCCTACTGCCTAAGGTTGCCGTGGACTGGGTCCCATTCCACGCTTTTCGTCCATGCGCCTATAGTAAAAAATCTGGTGGGCAACAGCCACCTATCCCACCATTCTAACTATTCCTGCCTGTGCATGGAGAGAGTGCTCTCTCACCCTTTTTCTATTCCTAAGCTATTTAAAAAAAAACACACTCTCTCCGAAGACCTTGAAAAGCCATAATTAGCCTTAATAATATTAATTTCTACCATCATCCCCCTCCCCTTAAACCTCCCACGCACACTTTGTCTTCTTCTAGCTGGAAGTTATACCATGTGCCTTCTGCTCCCCAGTCCTTTTTATTTTCATATCCCCTTCCCCCCAAGCCTCCTGCCACTGTAACAGCTGTCCTAACTTCCATGATTAAAGGGCACCTCCAATTCGCTGCCCCTCACAATATATTTAATATTGAGCTTGAGAATATCCCTACTCAAGAAAACAGCCTGGTTGAGAGAGAGACTGACTTAGACGTAGATTATTAAAGCAAGTCCTAAGCCAGAAATGACCTTGGTGATTAATGCCAGGATGCTTCTCCTACTCTTAGTACATGGAAAATATCTGTGATAGTATTAGGGGAGTCTCTACTGATGCTCTGGGCAGTAACTAGTTTAAGAATGTTGGTGCTCCCAGTTATACCAGCAGGCACTGATGACTACGAGGGAGATGGGGGAGGCGAGGGAGGAGGGAATTAATTAGTTACCTAAAAAAGGGCCTTGCAAGTCCAGCTAGATACATGCCCACAGTGATGACGTGATGCTGTCAGCTCTGGTCCGATCGTCACTGCAGCAGAAGCAGACTTGGGCTACTTAGGTGGTATGTAGTTTATGCCCCTCTTCCTCTTGGTTCCACTAATAAATATATGGCAGGGCGACCTGTTAGCGCAGTTAATAATTTACCAGGTGACTTAGACTGTCTTCAATTGTCCTTATCTGGATGCGAGGCCGAAGAGCAGATAATAATGATAGATGGTGTTCTGAAGCATCATAACTCTCAGCTACTTTCGCCGGCCTTGTCGAACCATGCGTTACCTTTGAATAAGGGTCGCGCTTGACCTGGTTAACACCATGGAATCATGTTTAAGGACTTACTGTCTGAGGCATTATACTGTAGAGAGCAGACGAGAGCCTTGATGGTTAGTGTGTCTAATTCACTAACTGCCACGCCTAGCATTACCTTAAGCAGGGACGCTAGTAGTAATTATGAAGATAACATCTCTGTCCTCCCTAGCCTGAACTTGCAACCACAACATAAGGGAAAGTAACTAAGGTCATACTCACCTCTCCATCATATACCTTTCTCTTAAGTGAATACAGAATCTAACTAGCATGATTAGTTACCTTCTGTTGCTGTGGTAATCCCAGTCTATTAATCAGCTAGCTCAATGGTGGGAACTTCCAGGGACTCCCTTATGCAGCCATCACACTATTTTCACTAAGCTAGTGCATGTTACAATAGCAAAGAAGACCAGCTAACAGACAGCTTCACTAGAAACTATTCTTAGCTTACAAGAAAAGCTGCTGCTGATGGCTGGGAGCACCTATAGAAAAGATATCAGCAGAATATAATCTTAAAGACTACTCAGAACATCTTAGTTTCTGCTAGGTGTCACTCTAAAGGCTCTATAGCCATACTTAAGGCCCTATCTAGAGTTAACTTTCTCCCTAGTCCTGGGGAGACACGGGAGGTTTTTAGCCGCGGCATCATCTATATTCAACCACACAGCCAGTGGCATGCATATTTCCTTACGTTCCTTCCAGATGCTGTTAATCATCTACCATCTCATGTCCAACCCTGGTCAGCCCCCGACTGGCTATTATGCACCAAACATGCTCCCCGCACCTCATCAAAAGCATGTGCAGTCGAGAAAGGAAATGTGCAGTTAGCCCACTGCCAGACCCAGAATTAGAGGGCTAACCCCAAAACTAAGAATAATTATTTAACGCGCCATAAGAATTCTAGGAAAGGGATGCCATGGGTACCAGAGGAAGAGGAACTCTTGGTAAAGTTAAAGAGGGATTAGGGTCTTCCATGGTCAGATGTGATAAGATTGTTCTCTGAGCAATATCCGGGAAGAACTCAAGGTTCTATTAAAGTATACTGGAGCACGAATCTCAGCAAGAGATCGCCATTAAACTTCTGCCCTCGATCGCTACCCAGTGTATCCAGCTCTAACGAGAGCTGGCAGCTTCTCCAACCGGCAAACGAACAAAATGGCATTCCGATTGACCCAGTGATCCTCACCAACAATGGGCCCTGGGATGCAGAAGATGAACGCCAGCATATCCACGCGGACGGCGATGCTGTCATCTCGGAATCTATTTGTTAATATCCTGACCCTCCACCACTTCTCCGCGACACGCTTGCAGAGAATAGAAACTCCAATGTATATCCTGAAGCGCAAGAAGGAATCTCTTGATTAGATAGCCTGCTACTCAACAACCACTCACGCGCACAAGTATCTGCTGATGATAACAACCCTGAAGCCCACATTCGTGCGTCTAACAACCCCCCCGAGGTCCCAAACAGCGCCCAACTGTCGAAACCCTGCAAGCGAAAGTTGCAATAGTCGCATGGACAACCATAACTGTGCAAACGGGTTAGGGGTTCTTCTTGAACCGCCTTGATGGAGAATTCTTTTTCATCGCTTCGTTCTCACGTCATCTGTATCGGTTGATGAACGCTTACAATTTTGTGGCTGTTCGAAGGCGCACTACCACGCTGTATGTCTGAATCAGCTCTGAGAGTGTCTCAACGTATAGCACAACCGACCCATTATGTATCTCAGCGAAAGTTGTCGTTGCCATAGATGCGCCGGAGGGAAAAGGCAGGCCACCCCCCGAATTCCCAAGACCCCTCGATCGCAACTTTGATTGAAACATTTTCCGGCATTCTGTCAAGAGCAGTCCAGCAACAGGCTTCCCATTCACTCTCCTGCCATCGGAGTAACTGGCCTGTATCGTGGCGTATTCCACCCCAGCAATCTAGGCCGCATTCGTGTCGATTCTGGCATTCTGCTAGAACAGCCATTATGTCGCCCATAAGGAGACAGCCTGCCGTGGATACAATTATATAGAATCTAATTGATGTATCAGCTTAAGAACTTGCAGTAATGACCAGAGGAATTTGTACATTGCCTTATTATCGGAATGGCCACCGTAGCATTCAAATAGCATTCGCTGGCAGGGAGGCTGCGTGGCCAGCATGGTCGTCCATGATCAAGGATTGTCGTAGATCCGTTCCTCCAAGGTCAAAATCCCCTGGTCCTGGTCTCCAGGGTTTGTTGTATCTTTGGATATTGAAATGCCTATTTGGCTGAAAACAGGGTTCAGTTCCCATCTTTCGTCACAGGAGATTGACCGCAACTGAGGATCCCTAGTACTGGGGATTGTTACCAGCAGGCCTCTTGGAGGGCCGGGGAAGTTTGGATAACATCTCTCCAGTTACGGCAAACACGCTGGGCGCGAATAATTCCACTGGATTATTCAGCTGCAGGATCATATGCTCAACAAGCTCATAGATGCTGAAAGTATGCTCAGCAGATGATGGCATTTCCAGGACTTCCGCGTGAAGTATCACTTATGTACTAGTAGGTACGTAGCAGGCTCCAGTCATTCTGGCGCAAATCCACAGTTACAAATCAGTGGAGGAAGGGGTCTATTCCCCTTTTGTTTTAGCGTGGAGACGCCCATTCCTGCCAGCACTACTGAGTAAATCTGGGTGACGACGGGAAGGCCACGGTTGTGCGTGGCTTTTGTGCCGAAAACTATGGCCTTTCCACACTGTGAATTGCCGCTTTATGAGACCTGGCTGATCTTACTCAGTTCATCCTAGCGCAGTTCAACATAATTCTTGTGAGACAAGCCCGGCGCATACACCATGATTACAAGAAGCAGAAGCAAAGCATTAGGGATAAAGAAAAAAAATACAAGAGGATTTACTCTTCCTTCTTGAGATGCCATTCCTCAATATGTTCACCGACTCTAATATTGTGTTGCTGTATCTTGATCAGACTGCCTGCTCTTGTTCAGTTCCAATGGCTCAAAACAAAACAAAGAAGGCTAATATTGACTAGAACAGCTTCGTCCAGCAATCTGAGCTAAAGGTTGAGGATGATCTCGCCAAGAGTACTGGGGTCCATATCTATCTTATGAAGCAAAATTTTCAGAAGTAAGATCCTATTGAATGAAGACATAGCTCTTAACTAACTTAGATTCCTAGATTTACATCAAAACTTTAACCGCCACACTATGTTTACTGGCTGAAGAATATCACCCTTTTCCTGGGAAGCCTTTTCCGGGTTCGGAATCCACAGGCCCGAATGGACGAAGATCGGCGACTATCTACGCCGATCGTGAACAATACGAGATCCAGCTCCACATTAGCGCAAACCATCGACAAGCCTGTTCAAGCATCTTGCCGTCTTCTTGGTACATATGGGAGGGAGAATAGGGGCTGGGCTAATAGGAAATTATCTCGTCAACTCCATTACCGGACATTTCATCTTTCATTCCATCCTTCACCCTCGTCGCTCTTTTCGGATCTTTTAAATCCAGTCACTCGTTTCTCTTCAATATGGCCCCTTTTTGGCCATGGATGGGCGCCTTCCTAGCAGTCCTGCCAGTGGCTCTAGCAGGACATGGCGACCCTATCTCCCAAAAATATATTGTCGAGTTTGCTGATTCCAAGACTGTTCGTCCACATATTAACCCCGTCGCAATGGCAATTCATTGCGCAGACTTACTAACTTACATAGTCGTCCGCCAGCTTCCTCTCCACCCTCAAGGACCATGGCATTCCAGCCAGTCTCAACCATGACCTGTCCTTTGCTCTTTTCCACGGTGGATCCTTTACTCTGCTGGACAACAAGCAGAACGAGGCTGCCATTGTCAAGCAGATCTCCTCGTGGCCGGTGGTCAAAAAGGTCTCCCCGGTGCGGGAGCTGCAGCAACCTCAGCGCGACGTTTCGAGCGTCGGCCCTGGCGCACCTATCCGCCGTAGTCCTGCCCCTCACGGTCTCAGACGCCGTGACACGACGGGTCACGAAGGCAACGACTACCCACACATCATGACTGGAGTTGACAAGTTGCGCCAGGAAGGCTACCTGGGTACAGGAATTCGCGTAGCGGTGATGGACTCGGGCGTTGACTACAAACACCCCGCTCTCGGAGGCTGCTTTGGCAAAGGTTGTCTGGTTGAATTCGGCTTCAACTTCCTCGACAACACTACCGACCCGTGGGAAGGCCACTCTGGACATGGTATGTCAACATTCACCGACACGGTATATTTTGGAATTTTCGGCTGATCGCCTGCAGGAACTCATGTCTCCGGACTGATCGCGGCTCAGCCCAACCCCTACAACTTCACGGGCGTGGCCCCGAATGTGACTCTTGGTCATTACAAGATCCTTGGAAGGCCGACAGTGAAACTCGGTACTGACATCGTTACTGCCGCTTTCAAGAAGGCCTACGAGGACAAGGCAGACATCATCTCGGCATCGTTTGGCACGTACAAGGGCTGGAGCGACGAACCGTGGGGACAGCTGATCCAGAAATTGGCCGAGGCTGGTCTTCCCACGTTCGTTGCCAGTGGCAATGACGGAAATAATGGCTTGTTCCTGGCCTCGAATGGTATCGACAATTCCGCCGGCATCGGCATCGGATCCTTTAACAACGTCTATAGTCCACTGCTGCTGCCTGGAGCTTCCTATTCCACCGGGAACACCACCGAGGAGTTTGTTTGGCAGCTCGCGGGTACGTCCGACTTCAAGAATGGCACCTACTCTCTCTACCCGAGCAGCCTGAATGCATCCGTCATTGGTGATTCTTGCGAGCCATGGACAGCGGACCGCCCGAACCTCTCCGACAAGATCGTCCTGATCCGCTACGGTGGCTGCCACGGCAGTGAGCAGCAGGCCAACGCGGTCAAGGCCGGTGCTAAGAATATCCTGTTTTATAACAATGAGCCGGGCACCTATGAGCTTCCTGTCCAGAACCCTGCTCTGGTGGGCCTAGGAATGGTCTCTGCCCAGACTGGCGCGAACTGGGTGAAACTGGCCGCCTCTGGAGCCAACATTACTCTGCACATGACCAGCGCAAAGTACGCTAACACCATCTTCATCAATGAGACCAACCCTCAATCTGGGGGCCAAGTCAATGATGTGACCGAATGGGGCCCCAGCAACGAACTCCTTCCTGTGACAGCAGTTTCGGGAGTCGGTGGGTTCATGCTGTCGACATGGCCGATGCTGGAGGGCGGTTACGCCGTGGAGAGTGGTACTTCGATGGCGACGCCCTACGTTGCTGGCTGCGTTGCTCTCCTGATGGAGGCTCGTGGAAAGGGCAAGGTGACCCCTGCTGAGATCAAGTCTCTGCTGACGACCACTGCTAAGCCGAATGTGTTCCATGATGGCGTTACAGCCTCGCCCTTCCTGGCCTCCGTGGCGCAGCAGGGAGGTGGCCTTATCGATGCCTACAAATTTGTGCACACCACCACCAAGTTCAATGTGAGCACAATCGCCTTCAATGACACCGAGCACCTCGCCCCGGCGTGGATCCGCATCAACAACACCGGCTCCGAGCCGCGTGTCTACACTGTCGGCCACGTGGTCGCCGCTACCGTCTACACTCTGCCCGACAACAGTTCCATCCCGCAAAACAACGAACTCGGCCACTTCGTGGACCGCACTACCAAGGGCGCCTCGCTCAAGTTCAGCTCATCCAGCGTGCTCGTGGCCGCCGGCGAGTCTGCCGTGCTGAAGGTCACCGCCACCCCGCCCAAGGGTCTCATCGCCCGTCGCATCCCCGTCTACAGCGGATACATCACGTTCAACGGAACCTCAGCGGATGATTCCTTCTCGGTTCCCTACCTGGGGGTTGCCACCGCCATGCGCAACGTGACGATCCTAGACACCACGCAAGGTGGCAACTATCTCATCGACAGCACCACCCAGAAACGCGTCCAGGCCAACCACCAGTTCGTCCTGCCAGGCAAGAATGACTCCGCCCACCGCACAAACACAAGCTACCCCATCTTCCAGACCCAGCTCTCAATGGGAACGGATCTGCTCCTCGTCGGCGTCCAGCCGGCAAACGGCCGCACTATTCTCCCAGTGTCTGATCCCCTGACAGCCCTCCCTCGGAGTGTTGATGGTCTTGCTGGCCCCAAACCCACTTCCTGGATGGGCAAGTTGGCGAACGGTTCGTATGTCCCAGCGGGCAACTACTCCCTGGTTGTGCGTGCGTTGAGAATTTTCGGCAACCGCACTAACCCGCGGGATTATGACACCGTGCGCACGGTCAACTTTGGGATCACATACGCTTCCCCAGTTACCATAAATAAGCTATAGAGGTGTTTAAGCTTGGGATGCATTGCATCTTTATTCTAGTATTAGCCTAGAGATCTAGGCCTTGGCATGACTCTCGTGCATGTCCAAGCGTTGGACCTTACACTTTATCTATCCTTTGTAAAGCCTTTTCTGTCCCCTTCTGAATAGGATGGATGGTAATAATCATTACTTCTAATAGAACCCTGTTGTTGATAGCTACATCGGCATTGGCATCCATATCACCTTCTAATATAAGCTGCAACCTGAAACTTGAATGGTCATGCATCCGAACGGTTCGACGGACACGTATCTGTTGCAGCAGGGCGATATGTACGGAGTATTCCTACTAGCGCTCTCGATCTACCGTCGATCCTCCCACATTTCAAATCGTAGATTCTTCAATCTCTCTTCACCCTAATCCATCATCCCATGGCTGTTTCATCACCGGGAACCCTTGGGCTTCCCTTCTTAGCAATGTCTCTTTTTCCCATTTTCGAAGTCCAGACTCTGTCATTTGCGGGTAAATGACCCGTCGTAGACGTTACCTGGATCGCCAGACCGTAGGCGAGCTAGCCAAGCTGCTAGCTCAATCCATAATGTAGTTGTCCATCAACAAGGATTTGGATATCCTCGCCCTCTTCATCGTCGTGGAAGCCCCTGTCGCCCCATCACTCGAGGAATTTCGGCGCCGGCAAAGCCGTAGGCATCATCCTGGGCGTCCCCTCATCGGTGTCTTCTTCTTCCTCCCTTACTTCCACCGCCACCTCGTCAGGCAGGACGCCCGCATCCGCTTCTACCACCTTCCTGTCGGCCCCTGTCTCCTCAAGGACAACTGCCACTCTACTTCCCCGCCAAAGGCGACCAATTCGTAACCAACTACTACGAAGATGACATTCGGGAGAGGAAAAGAGTGGGTTTGCTCCTCAACTGAGAACGAAAGTTCCTGATGGAGGATGGGCCGTCCTCCCTTGTGTTTTACGACTTCGCAAAGTTCCCATCCGCTTTACCTAATTCAGCTAGTGCTTGATCTGTTTCACATATGACTCATACGCCTAGCCAATGATGCCCCAGACGATCATCTATGAATTGGAATACGTCAGACCGTGCTTCGACGACCGCGACTGTAACCGTAGCTACTCAGGCGAGAAGACCGCATTACCAATCCGCAACGCGACCGCCCGTACGACCAAATGGATAAGCTAAGAGGATCGAGTTGACAGTGGGCTGGCAGCTTGATCGCATTGCTTCTGAATTTCCGCTATACATTGCTTGGAGTTGGCTCAGCGTGGTAATAATCTGGTTGTGCGTAGGAGAATGGGCTGGAGCAGCAAGTGACTGGGCGACGGCGATGATGTTTGGGCAACTCCTAGCGGCGTCTGTGTCCCTTATTGTGCTTTATACACGAGAATAGACATAACCGTTTGGGAGCTTACACGGAGCCGACAGCATAACCTACAAGGTATGGGCCCAATACCAGAAGCTGACCGAGAACTGACCGAGAATATTAGAATGATGGGCGGACCCTTGAGGGTGACATTTTATAAACTTACCTCAAATTAATTTTGGTGGTTCAAAGGGGACCGCAATGTCGTGCACACCACTCATAATGATTCACAAATGATGGACATCCGAATGCGGATGCCTCTACCGTAGTTGTTCTGCAATGCCACGTCATAGAGACGCACATCACGTCAGGGCTTAAATACCTCCAGTGTCAGCCTTTGCTTCCACTTTCCATTTAACCCCTCTTCTGAACAACCTAGGCCGTTCCTTTGCTACCAGACCTCTGGTGATTCGACACCTCACCTCTACAATACTAAGGCCGAAAGCACAATGGAAGGCCCTACGAATTCCAAGGAAATAGCACCGGCGAGTGCAAGCTGGACAGTTGATTACCTCATGGATGTGGATCTTAAAAGTAAAGACGGCACTGACATTCCTCTCTACAACAAGCACCTGAGATACGGTGAGGATGATGGCTATACCAGAAATTTAGGTATCCGCCAACAGGTCGGGGACAAAAGCGAACGCTTCGACACTGAAAAGGAGGACTACTGGCTGTTTCATATTCATTCTAACCATGCCGACTTTGAAATCGCCATTGGAGGGGAGACCCCGGTACTGGTGAATTCGAAGCCGAACTGGAACAAGTGTTCCGACGAAGACACCGATGTCATCTGGAAATCACACAAGTGGGAAGATCCGAGTTCTAGCAAGAATCACGTATGGCTGAGGAGCTGGGTTGTCTTTGAAGACGAAAAGAAAGGGTGTTTCAATCGCTTTGTCGCAGTGCGATGTCCGAAAATGGACAACCCGGCCATTACGATCAAGGGCTCGGGGCATTTTGCGTGCCTTCACTGGGTGGGCTTGTTTCTTAAAACGACCACCAACGACACCAACAAGTTTGTTACCGTGAGAACTACCAACAGATTGCTTCCGGATTATGGCGAGCGCAATAGAACTGCAGGCTATGAATGGTTCGATGAGGATGGACCTGCCGACGTCACAAACCGCACTCTCACCCTCTTCCCGAAACAACTGTACGGTACCAATGGCAATGACCCGGTCTTGTACGACCGGTTTGTTACTACTGATCCAGAAAACCTTTTGGGTCAAAAACATTTTGATCTCGTCCGCTCCATGTTTGAGCAGAAGTCCGCATTGTCTGCCTACAAATATACGTGGCATGCCAGCGGAAGGACCTTAATAAAAACAGCCGACGACTCGTTTTGGCAAGAACCGTACATGTCTGGAGAGACCACGCTTGATTATGTCTCCGGCATTGAGGTGATCCCAAGCACGGTAAACGGTTGGACTGTGCTTCTCACTGTCTTCACAAGTGTAACGAAAATTGCAACTGGACTGTTCACCGCCAACTTTGGCAGCATCGTGAGCGGTATTTTCGACATGACGGATGTATTCGATGAGAAAAAAATGAGGGAAACCGCCGATTTGAAGGGCTTTGTCACAGCTGCTGCCGAGGCAGTAGACGAGTACAACAAGAAATTTCCTGAAAATAAGAAAAAGAAGCCCAACTCCGCTGATGTCCCTACGATCAATCTGGAGATCCAAAACGAGACGGTTTTGCATATGCACTTTGGGACCTCCTATATCGGTACCAAGACAAATGCATAAATCCTTTGCCACTATGATATCAGTTTTTGACGAAGATCGTGCATCGTTGAATCTGCCAGAGGGTTGGATCATCATTCCACCATAAAATCATCCCGGAATCTGGCCGGCCATGGGAGTTGATAGGGCTGGCTGTTCATATTTAACTGAACTTGCGAGACGCTAGACAACATCGTCCGCCAGCAATTCTCTCATGCCGACATGTGGAGATATTATCAACCATACAAACAAAGAGAACAAGAATAAGTAGGCTGGTGTTTTTGTATGTAAGGTGCACAGTTAGTCCTAGAGCGTGACTAGTTGGTCCGAAAGATTGACTATTTAATCCTAGAGGGTGCCTAACGTGCAACCCTTCGCAACCACTTCCAACCCTCATCGCTCGTAATTAAAATTGTCAAGGAAAGTGGAGGGTTACTTACAACCTCCTCGTATTGGATGCTCCTATATCCCTCGTTCTGTGCGAAATCTTGGATTTGTACACCACATAGACCAGGATAATCCTAGTACCTTTGCATAACCCGCTCCTTCCAACTGTCCATCGGAATAGACAGATGAGTATTTAGCATGCCCGCTGTTTACACTATAACTAGTATACGTTGAAGTACGCTGTACTTCTCAAACCCTACTAACAAAACATACCCGGCGCTAAACCAAAAACATGTTAGGGTATGCTGAACTTTAGGGGAAACTCCTGCTGAACTTCAGCATACTAATTTAGAGATAATAACCTATATTACTCTCCATTTAACAATACTAACTAATTATCTGGATATATAAATATATCTTAGTCAAGTTTCAGTCCTTCATAATCAGTTATTAATGAGGAAAATGATAGGTTCCCATCATACCTTAAGATCATGTGGGAATAGTGAGTGGCTCTCTACACTATATATAGCAGCTGCTACACCTGCTAGAATCTCCCATGGCATCTATAAGAGAAGCATTAATTAAAAAGGATGTAATAGAGGGAAATTAAAGCCTATAGCTAATTAGAGAATGTGGCTGCTACTATTAGGGATGTAGTATAACTACCTAATAGAGCTAATAAGATCTATGGTCTTCTAACTATACTTAGCTATCTCTACTACTTTAAACAGTATGACTTCTGCATAACTAGTGCTAATTATATAATAATACTATAATTAGTAGTATTAATGGCAGGTTTCTCATTATAGTGTCACACCCTGTGTAAGGGATTAAGGTATATAGGTGTGATCCGGTTGATCAGACCCATTGGGGTCTGGTCATAATGGCCTTTTTGGTCGAGTTGGTAGTAGGTTGGACCGGACACCTATCTATTACACCCTGGGATCCGTCTCTGCTGTCCCTGCTAGTCACTACCTTGGGAATGATATAGTCCCTGGACTATATCTGATACTTGCCTAAGGCCTACCGACCAGGTAGCCTATTGATATACTAATAGGGTATAGGTATGCTTAATGGTATAATAATCTAAACAGGATCAAGGGCAATCCAAGGATACACAAGAATAATAACAGTAAAGATAGAAGCAAGGCCTATTAAGTATGTATACTTAATAGTAAGAGAGTAACTAATAAATTAGACTAGTGAACTTATACTTAAGTAAATAACTTATATTAAATATAAGGAACTAAAACTAAGAGTGCTAGATATAATAGTAGTGAGTATCTTTATATATCCTTAGTTCCTCTAGGTGATAGTTAAGGTAGATGGTAGGATGGTATGTTAGTAGATGTTAATGATACTGATATACTATCTATTATATCTACCTATCTACCATTGCTAAGCTGTGGCATATGGTAGTTAGTCATATAATATAGTAGCTATATTTAGTATTCTTTTAGTAAATATGAATTATCCTCCATAATAACTAATCATTACCAGAGATTAGTCACATAGGTGCCTAGTGGGTGGTGGTTACCTATATAGTGTAGTAGTATATAACTAAACTATTTTTCTATGAGTAGGAATCTATCTAGATTAAGTGTTTCCCTAGATTACTAGGTGATTATTTCAAGATTAGTTAGTATTTAATAATCCTTGGGATTCTGCCTATCACATCTACCTTGCACTAATATAGCTATATTAGTATTATAACATTACCTCCCCCTCTCCTAGTAGTTTATCCTTAAAACTTGATTTAAAAGGCAGCACTTCCCCTAGGTAAGTAGTACTTCTCTTTTAACTATGTTTACCTATCATACCTAAGTATTGCACTGACACTATCCTTAAAAGTATACTAAAGCTTCCTTATAACTATAATTAAATTACTAGTTATATTTATTATAAAGAATACATCCTTAAGAATAGTTTTATGACTTCTATACTATGTAATTCCTGTATCTTATCTAGTAAAGATTACATAACGGATTAAACTTATTATTATTTAAAGTATGTATTATATACTCATCAGGGTTACTTATATAAGAAGGATTTCTATACTAAAAAGGAGTAGGATCTTCTTAAGTAGGCTAAGAAAAAGATTACTTCTAAGCTTTCTATAACTAATAATAAATTAGAGCTTCTTTATCCTGAGCTTTAATAGTTATAAGAACATTTAGAAAAGATTTAGAGAGAGTTAATAGAAAAGTAGTAAAAGGTTACTAAGTCCTTAGCCTAGTAACGGTATTGTGCGCGGAGTCCACGGTTGCCATACTAATTATGGGTGACCATAAGGTCTAGTGAGCGCAGAGTCCATGTTGATTCCCATCCACTCTGGAGTCCATGGGTCCTCACTATCCTGCCTTAGCAGAGTCTATGTCTTGCTCCTAGAGTCTATATTTCCCTCTAAACTTTTTTTTTTTTTATCTATTTTTCTTTTCCCCTCCGCTGACTCTCCCTGAGCCACCGACCATCATGTAGTAGAGGTTTGATTTTAATCAAGTCTTAATACTATTACTATTACTATATGTATATATGTTAGAGTTAAATGTCTATAAGAGGTTTCACAGTCATCTATAATTCATAATTCATAATTCATAATAATAGTTAATTAACTCCTTATCCTAGTGATCTATCCTATATTAAATCACATTCCATTCTCTAGTATAGTTTACTTCCTAGTTATTTATCCTATCTCCCTCTGAAGAGTTAATCCTCCTAAAGTTAAATTATAGTGTGCCCTTAAAATTATATCTCTAATTAAGGGGGACAGTAGCTAAAGTAATTATAGATATCTCTCTCCTACAGCCTAGTATCCTACAGTTGCGCCTTGGGTAAAGCCATCTATTAAGTTAATCCACTATCTACTCCTACGCAGAATATAATGATTAAGTATTTAAGTATAATTAGGATTATTATAGTAGAGGAAGAACCCAGCTGATTAAATTATAAGGTATGCAAGGTATAATATAGTTAAGGGGGATCTTATTTATATTTTATTTAAAGCTAGTGCTTCCACTATAGAGGGAGAGTATAGGAATATATATTTCTAAAGATTAATATTATTAATGAATTTTTATTCCGCGACCCCCCACTATAGGGCGTGTAAGTTAACTATTTAAGGGCTAGTGGTAAATATTTCCTTATAATAAACTAGGCTCTGCCCATAAAAGCAAAGATCTATCTAGAGAGAGAGAAATAAGAAATAATAAACTAGGGTATTTATACTATATTCTAAAAATCATCACTACCCATCTACTTATTATTTGTGTGCTTATTAACAACTAAAGCCCTGAGGCCAATGGCACTGAGAGAAATAAAGAAAAAGGCTAGTAGTTAGTCTATAAAGCCTCATAGTTATAAGGTAGTTAAGTGATGAAGAATATAGCAGATAAAGGCTGTATAAAAAGGCTGCTAAGGCTCCCATGGTGGTAAGTATAGTTGATAAAGATAAAAGGGGGCAAGAAAAAAAGCTATATAAAAGGCCCCTAATGCTCCTATAGTGTGGTAGTATGTAGTATAGTTAACTGATGAAGATAAAACCAGGGGTGAGAAAAAAAGCTATATAGAAGGTCCCTAATACTCTTATATTAGTAGTATTATTAACTAATAAAGATAAAATGTGGCAAAAAGCTATGCAGAGTGATTTATAGCCTTTTTAGTACTAGCTAAAAAGTAAAGGCTGTGCCCCTAATCAGAACTTATACTAAGCAGGCTTTCGCTGGTGCCTAGGGCGCTTAGCTGCTGCTATTAGTGCTAGAGTATTATTAGTCCTGGCCAGGGAGAGCAGTGCATGGGTAAAAAGTAAAGAAAAAGGGAGAAGAGAACTTACTAAATAGTGCCTTATATTTCTATTAAGTCCCCTACTAACCCTGCTGGCTGGATGGTGGTGCAGTGACTGCAGAGGGTAATGCAGGGCTAGACTAGCTAGGAGGAGTATTAGTCTAGTAGAGGGAAGGTAATAGGTAGTAGGGCCTATCTAGGCTACTAGGGGAGCTTAGCAGGGAGCTTAGTGGTGATATCTCTTAGGATAATACTAGTAGATTTAGATTTAACTAGCTTAGTAGTGGTGTGCTTAGAATAACCCCCTAGCTTATCTAGAGTAGAGATCTTAGTTATATTACCTAACCCTAGAAATCCACTGTTAGAGCCTAAATCTATGTAAAGGGGGAAGGGTTTAAGGGGGCATACTAGGTCTAACTATTATAATATCTCTATCTCCTTATCCTAGGTAGTAACTTAGACCTCCTTTAAGTAGCTTAGCGCGGCTTTATATTCCTCTAGGCTTAGGTTCACCTATGCTAGATAATGACTACTGCTACTAGGGCTATTACTATTATTATTATTATTATACTCATCACTACTATTGCCATTATTTAAGCTAGGCTGACTACCCCTGCTACTAGGGCTGTCACTATTATCATTATTATTATTATTATTATTATCATTAAGATGGCTGGAGTGATTACTCCTAGAAGAATTAGACCTGCTTTAGCTTCTACCATCATCCTCCTCACTGCCGGACCACATATATTTATCTAACTTAAACTATCCTAACTGTCAGCCTTAAGCCTAGAAATAGACTGAGGTTTTTAGTCCTGGCTAAGTGCCTGCCAGTCTTGGCCGCGACCGAAAAGCGCCTGAAGAGAGGGGAGGATAGTAGGTAGAGGAGGGGATAGGAGTACTTTATCTTAGTAGCTACTATGGCCTTATTATGCCTCTGCTAGGTAGGGCCCTTACTTAGTGAGTCCTGCCTAACCCTATCCCACAAGGGGCGGAGCTTTGAGGGCTCACTGGATTTAGGGTATTGTTGCTGATTGGCTGGCGGTGAGTAGGTCTGACACTTACTGGATTTAAATATGGTCACCCCCACTATAATTAGCACGTCAAGCTTAATTCAGCTGAAAATAAGATATGTTATTTAGGGGCATTAACTATATAACTTATTCACTCTGGAGATGAAAATTCCATATAGAAAGGGTATTATATGATGAAGAAGTTTAGGATGGTCCATAATTAATTTATTAGGGGATTGCAGAGATATTATGCTATAGAATATGATAGATCTAAAACTATCTACTCTAGTTAGGGGGCTTAGATGAATGAGCTAACCTATTCCTATTTAGCTAATCTAGTTTATTTAATCACTTACCTGGATAATTCCAATAACATAGAGCATTAGATATTTAAAAGAGTTAGCACCTTAAAAATCATTATTTATTAATAATGCTAGCATGGGGTCCGACCCTAAGAGGTTACACAGCACTTATAGTCTAAGCATTAGATAAAGCAGGCTAATGCCATTATGATTACTAATACCATTCAGGGGTAGGAGGATATTAAGCAGGATTCTAATACCATCTCTATCCTACTTATATTGAATAATCCACTGCCCATTTTACTATGTAAAGCTAATAGCTTATTATGCCAGCAGGATTACCCCTAGTGTTAGTATATAGTTAGCTACATGAAAACCATGTGATAATACTGGCAGACTAAGTATTAATAGACCTAGCAGAGACAGCATAGTTAGGTTAGGTATAAAGATTAAATCTAGAGCAGGGTTAGGGTTAGGGTTAGGGTTAGGGTTAGGGTTAGGGTTAGGGTTAGGGTTAGGGTTAGGGTTAGGGTTAGGGTTAGGGTTAGGGTTAGGGT